>NC_085868.1:4031746-4036746 GCF_034702125.1 Engraulis encrasicolus
CATAGTTTTCTGTGCTCTTGACAGTTGGATTGTAACAATAGTGTTGTTTTCTGTGCTGTGATTGGTGCAGGCATGGCGATGCAGTGGACCCCTGAACAGGTGCAGTGGGCGGAGCAACACTATGACACCACTTCCTCCTCTCTGTCGCCGGCCCACAAGGCCGAGGGATACCATCTGCAGCGTGTTGCTATGGCATCAGCTAGCTGGGCTAACGACGACATCTCAGCGCTAACAGCCTCCAACCTGTTGAAGAGCTACGCACAGAGGTAGCATGGTTTACTTTTCAAAGACCAAATCTGTAACATTGTAGTTTGTTCCCAGAATCAATGCTATATATATTCACAAATGTCATCTCATTTTTATGTAAATAGCATATTTTACCCTTACCCCTATCACTGTTCTTTTACAGTTTACTGTGCGGTTCAACTGCTCTGTTTCTCAGCCACAGATATCATGTCCCACTGGTCATGTGACTGTTAATTCATTGACTTTGATTCGTTGTCATTCTTTTCTAATGTGCACTATAAATGAAAATGTACTTACTCACCAGGTACTCTGCACTGGACATGCCGCTCATCGGCTACCCACAATCCCCGGCGTTGCTGGCCAATGGGAAGCCGGATGCAGAGGGGTGGGAGGAGCCTGGAGGAGTGATGTACCCTATGGGAGGTGTTGTCGTCGGTGGCGAGGTGTCAGCCGGGTCGCTGTGCAGCTCCCCAGGGGTGGAGGCCTACGCCCCTTACCTGCAACCCCCCTCCCCCTACACCTCTCCTGCTCCCCCTCCCCCACCCTCCGCATACCTCCCAGCATGCCTTGCGGCCCCCAACCCCTTGCTGCCCCCCTCCTACCCCTCCTATGCGCCCAGTGCCCCCCTCCCCGGCTGTGGCCCCGCCGGGCCCTTGAAGGCAAGACCCTTTTATCCTGGGGCCCAGGTGGAGATGGGGGGTCAGTCCTATGGTGAGTTGGGATACCCACAGCCCCAGCCATCCAGCCCCGCTCTCTATGCTGAGGCTGATGACAGAAATGCTAACGCTAATGCTGGTGCTAACAGAGCGTTCAAACCGGCCAATCGGGCGTCTTCGGGTGAGGGGGTGGTGGAAGCTGTGACTTCGCCAGGGTTCAGGAACGGTTCAGCCCGGTCTTCGGCCAATCAGAACTCCAGCTCCAGGTCGGAACACTCGGCTGCGGTGTTTAGCTTCGGGTCGCCCGTGGCGGTAACCACCGACAGTCCTACGCACACCTCAGCTGTGGTCAACTCCTGCTCTTCCTCTTCCTCTTCTTCCTGCTCCTCCTCCTCTTCCTCCTCCTCTGCAGAGGACTGTCTAAAGGCACGCGCATCCGCTCACATGCACATGCGCACACACAGTAGTTATCCGCGCCTAGACAGCGATGTGGCACACACACACATGGAGGCCTACGCAACACACTGGGACATCACAACCTGATGTAGCACACACACTCACACACACACACACACACACACACACACACACACACACACACACACACACACACACACACACACACACACACACACACACACACACACACACACACAGCTTACACTACAGACTCGGACTTCCCAGGCTGATATAACAGAGATACGTGTACACACAGTGACGCACACAGGGCCGCTTACAGCTTTGGCTGGGCCCAGGACAAAGTAATCTAAAAGGGCCCACCCCTCCCATTACATACAATGTAATCGGGACCCAATTCTAGGCCCCCTTTCTCCCTGGACCCGGGACACCATACCCATTTGTCACCCTCCTGTCGGCAGGCCTGCACACACACACACACACACGGGCGCGCTCAAAGGCCTACACTCTACACTAAAGGCGGGGACATCTGAGTCTAAGATCACACATGCCTGGAGGTCTACGGAAGCTACAGACTCAGACAAGAGACTTTTTAACGTGGACAAGGTGCTGTCCCAGAGACGGATTTTAATAAACAATCTTTTTGTCATGCTGCACACACTGAAATTTCTGAATTTATTTCTCTCTTTATTTTTCCTCATCTCTCTCTCTCTCTCTCTCTCTCTCTCTCTCTCTCTCTCTCTCTCTCTCTCTCTCTCTCTCTCTCTCGCGCGCGCGCGCGCGTGCTCTGATCTTGGCTGAGGTCAGGCGTTGTCTACCGTGATGCAAACTGAGAGCAAGACTGTGTTTGTGTGGCATGAAGGCTAAATGTTGAATCGATACTCATAAGGGAATATCATTGAGTCTGATGTGCCTGCTATGGTGCTTGATTTCTTCTGAATGTGTGTGCAATGTGGGCGTGCTTGTGTGTGTGCATGTGTATGTGCATGCGTGTGTGTGTACAACACACAACGTGTGTGCACCAGTCACGTGGACATGATGTGTGTTTGTTCAAGCGTATGTACGTGTGAGTGTGGGTGTATGTGAGTGTACGTTTGTATCACCCACCCGTGTTTGTGTATGAATGTATGCACGTGTGTGTGTGTGTGTGTGTGTGTGTGTGTGTGTGTGTGTGTGTGTGTGTGTGTGTACAGTGTACGTGTGTACGTGCATGCACGTGTGTGTGTCTATGAGCGTATGTACGTGTGTGTGTGTGTGTGTTCAAGTGTGTGTGTGTGCATGCGTTTTTGTCTCTGTTGATGGCCAGAGTGTCAACGCCAACAGCACTGTTGCCATGGGAGAGCAGAGATTCCTCCCCAGCCAACGGGACTCCTTAAATGGGGTTGTGTGTGTGTGTGTGTGTGTTTGTGTGTATGTGTGTGTGTGTGTGTGCGTGCGTGTGTGCGTGCGTGCGTGCGTGCGTGCGTGCGTGCGTGCGTGTGTGCGTGCGTGCGTGCATGTGTGTGTGTGTGTGTGTGTGCGTGCGTGTGTGTGTGTGTGTGTGTGTGTGTGTGTGTGTGTGTGTGTGTGTGAAAACAAAGGAGAAATTTGAACCCTCAGGAGTGCTAGTGGACTTATACAGAACCTCAAAGGGGCGGAAAATAGAATCTCAGTGCGGAACATGGAACAATTCAGAACATCAGCTAGGGGAGAGTGAAGCACTACATATGGGCTGATGTTACATCTGTGACTTCAATAATTTGCTTCAATGTTTTTTTTACCGTTTCGTTTTCTCTGAATTTGAGTCTGTGAAATGTGTTCATCCCACTGACCTATTGGCAGTGGGTATCGATGAATGTATCTTTTCTGTGTCTTGTTTGGGGAGAAAGAACTCTAACTAAGAGGCAAAGTTAGAAGCCAAATTGTTTTTTATGCATTTGTAATGTACTTATCCCATTTCTCCCACCCTCTGAAGTCGTTACATGAAAATACTGTATTTTTAATCATCCAACATTGTTGCTGTTTTGGTTGTCAACATTGTGTAGTTGTAAGCACATAGCGAGACAGGTATCAGTGACACAGGAGCCATGATGTCACACACACACACACACACACACACACACACACACACACACACACACACACATACACACACACACACACATATGTACATGCAGACATACAAAGCAAACAACACACAGGTGAATGCAAATGGTAAATGCATCAAACAAGCACATACCAAGCACATGCAAGACTTTTGTCTTAAAAGCACATTAACACCATCATGGCCACAGTACATGGCCACAGTGTCTACAGTCCATGCATGGCCACTACATCACTATGTCTACATACTGTATATGACCACCAATACTACATACATGAAGAAGCAAGCTGACAGGGAGGGACAAATGGGCCGGTTGTCCCAGGCCCAGAGGGAGAGTGGGCACAGAAGTGGGGTCCCCCATTACATGTTGTGTACTGAGAGGGGGGCCTTGAGATGACTTTGCCCCTGGCCCAATGAAAGCGGTCTGTGGCACATGAATACTGTTGCTACAGTACATGCATGAATGCCATCATTAGATACGTATCACTGTATCTGGCTCATCCCTGTTTCTCTCTCTCTACTCTGTCCCCATCTCCCTCGCTGTCCTCCACAGCTCCTGATCCACCTAAAACAGAGCAGCCTTTGGAACAGAATGTATTTCTCGAGAAATGTATTTCGTTGTTTGTTTGTTTGCATTTTAAAGTTGTTTTGCTAATTAGTACTGCACTGTAGGCTACTGTTTTCAGGCCGACCAGAACGGTGCTGATGCCCGCATCAGTTATGTTCGGCGCGTAAGTGCTTACCTGCGAACCACCCGCATTCATAACGGCTCAGAAAGTTTCTGGATGTGACTGTGTGTTACCCAGATGAATCAGCTGATGTCCACGTTGTCGTCACGGTTCGCTGGGGAAAAAAAGTCATTTTTGGTTCGCACTTCCTATTCGCAAACGCAAAGATCTGCGGTGTGAACAGGCCGGCCGGTTCAAGATTAGGTGCGGGAACGGGAACGGGCACTGACACTGTTTTCAGTCGGCCTGAATGCACCAAGAGAGGACCTGAGTGGAGAAACCCTGGTCATGGTTCAGTCTCATGTCAATGTCATTTTTTTAATTACCTGTTCATTCCACATCCTGTAATATAACTTTTCAAACTGCTTTTGTGTGCTACGTCCTCTATGAACTCTATGCTTTAATACACACTTCTGTTCTTCAGCAGTGTAGTGCTCTAACATACAGAATACACCAATGACAGTGCCATCAGTCACACACTCCTGCACTCTGTTTGAATATGCTTTACCCTGTCAAGACACGGCCCCTTTTATTAATTAGCTTTTATTAGAATGGCAATGACCAAGTCATGATATATTACTAAAGTGCCTGTGCACTGTCATATTGTTGTAGTACTATTGGTAGTTATGTCTTCTCAATGACAACTGTAGCGTTCCACTGTTGGAACGGTATGCATTATGGGGCTATAGTGGATGATTAAGTTCAACTTCCCATTGCAGTAGAGTGTCTGATGAACCCATAGGTGCTCGTTCACAAACTGAGGAACCCCTTGAGGTTCTTTGAGGAACTCTTCAATTGCCAATGTGGAAGAATCCCAAAGGAACTTCTGTAAGGAACTTAGGGGTTTTTCCAACAACTTTGATGTCCTTC
>NC_085868.1:4046746-4054246 GCF_034702125.1 Engraulis encrasicolus
ATTCATGTGACGTTCAACATTCCTTCATGCATCAGTCTCTTTCTGTCCACCCCATTTCACAATGATAGTCTATTTCTGTGTCAGTGCCCCATTGCGATATGCAGCATAACGAAGGCAAAATGAATTTCAGTGAAAGTTGACAACGTTATGTCACTGATTCTTGAAAGTTTGGCAAAAACATGTCCCTGCAGTAAAATATTAATTCTGTTGAAAATCAACTAAATTTTCACAAACAAAATGAACCTAGGTAATGGCCAAGGGGTCTGTCACACGAATACACAGTTGATTGAAATATTTAAGTGTAATTTTATTACTTTTCATGGCTATAAACCTGTCCACACCCTGTAAAAACGCCTGTCCCAAGGACTAGCATCATCATTTCAATTGACTTAAAATACAAAAATCACTAACAGAATTGAACAATATCACCATGATGTGGAAGACCATATTAAAGTGGTTCTACAGATGTGCACATAGTGGATGTAAAACAATATTTACTATTATTTACTGATTGCTCAAAATGTGTCCAGCATATTGGTCACCACCGTCAGATTTTTTCTAAAAGACAATAAAATCAGGTATGCACAAGGTAATTTTCATTACTGAGGACCCATTTTCAAACTTTCAGCTCTACTGCCTACTTCACCATCACTGAAGCTCCTGTAAGTTTATTATTTTGTCCTCAATTTGTTAATTTGTTTGGACACTGGTGCTGTCCCAACCATAAACTGTCAACACCGTCGGGGGTTTTAATAGTATTGTATTACATTGATGTTAATAAATATAATTTTTTTCAGAAAAGGTATGAAGCACCCAAGAAACAGAGCGAAAATGAAATGGCTAATGTGAACAAACAATGCATAATATTTAAAAGAGTGTTTTTTTGTCTCACACCGTCAGATGTCACCACCGTCAGATTTTGTTCTGCTCATCATGTTGTTCCATATTTTACTAAATTGTGCTGGTTAATGAAACATTACTAGGCATGTTAGTAATAATTGTGATCCAAAATGATACTCTAGCCACCACTGAGGTGCATTTGGAGGTTTTTTTGTCAGAAAACCTGACGGTGGTGACATTTGATGGAGTTCACCAAAAAACACATGTTTTTCGTGTTTTTGACATGTTTTAAGAATATGCATACAATAAGTATCTACAGTTATGTTGAATTGTTAAAGTAATTCACTTTAATACAGTAAACATGTGTATTTACTTCTAATTCTGTCTGCCGCTGTTGACAAAACAAGAAAGAGCCCATTTTATGAAAAATGTTAAACATGGGGAGCTTGGCCAATGCATTCACTGCACAGCCAAGACCTACATCTATGATAATACACCTCTATATTTTGGATTTGAACAACTTAAAAGCTGTTTTTACCACATTTTCAACAACCAGTGGCTTACTTCCTAGATAATCTAACTAATGAAGTAAAAACACATGCTCATACTGTGCACACACAAAAATAAAGTGTTTATGCAAGATGCCATTGACTTGAGAGGGCTATTTATTTTGCTGAATGCAGGTACTAATTAGGCCACTTTCACCACTCTCAGATTACTGTCACCACCGTCAGTTCTTAAGTCACCACCGTAAGAAGGAGTTTTGGACATTTTAAAAGAATGTGCTTACAACATTTTCCTTAGGAGTTGTTGAAATATCAAAGTAATAGCCAATTTAAGCCTACACAAATATTTGTGAAATTACAAAAAATTGTTTGTTGTATTTAGGCGTTAAGTAAGCATCGTTTGACGGTACATAGTTTAAAATTAGAACACATGAAACAGTATTAAAATAGAACAAAAGTGAATTTTCAACATTTAAAGGCATATGTGTGAAGCAAAAAATACACATAATCACTTAAAAACTCCAGATACATATGCAACCAAATCAATACAATTTTAATAACTTTTAATTGTGTCTGACGGTGTTGACAAAAAACAAGGTATGGTCGGAGAAAAGCCTGATTTCTGAAAAAAATACATAATGGGGAGATTGGCCTTGTGCATTTCTGAAAAGCCAAGACCTTAGTCTACAAGGATATACCATATAATTTTGTAATTCACTTTGTTTTTTTCTGTCAACATTACAACCTGTTTTAGCCACTTTCTCAAGAATCAGTGATGTTTGTTTCGTATCATGTTCTACGGTACTGACCCTCACTACTGTCTACAGATCTTTGGCTACATTGTTGTCATTCTCCATAGCAACGGAACAAAAGAGAGACTCAGTTGTGTTTGGGGTGTGACATTATAAACTTAATTGGTTTTCATTAATGAATCCATTTGAGTGGGGGACATCCATCAAAATGCTGGCTGTGTGTGTGTGTGTGGGTGTGGGGGGGATGTATGTTATGGTCATATGCACAAAACACACACACACAGAGACACACACACTTACAGAATCAACCCCCTAGACATACACACGCACGCATGCACGCACACACATACACACGCACAAATACTGTTCATCTGACCATTGCGGTCGGGTTAGTAATTGTTCCTTTAATGGCATCAATAAAGAACGTGTGAATATACACATTAATGACCACAATCCACTATGCCCAGCCCGAGGCTAGAGTGGTACCAAACAACATTTTGACAGCCAATCAGAGAGAGAGAGGATGGAGATGGCCTTGGTGCCATTAGCCAATCAGTGAAAGGATGGTGTTTGATTGCGCTTTATCCACCAATTGGCTCCTGTAGGTATCAGCACTGCAGTTCACATACAGTACATCACAAAAAGGTGAATTTGTGTGTGCGTGTGTGCGTGTGTGCGTGTGTGTGTGCGTGCGTGCGTGCGTGCGTGACATCTCAGTCTCCAGTAATATGTGTCAACTCTAAAAGAGGTCACTTGGGAGTCCCCCCCCCCCCTGAGGGCGCAGATTAAAGACGGTCTCTCTCTCTCTCTCTCTCTCTCACACACACACACACACACACACACACACATACACACACACACACACACACACACATTCTCTTGAGTCTCGCTGTGATGCACTGCTGTGTGACTCTGGGGTTGTGTGTGTGGACCGGTGCGTTTATATGTGCGTGTATCTGTGTATGCCTGCATGTGTGTGTGTGTGTGTGTGTGTGTGTGTGTGTGTGTGTGTGTGTGTGTGTGTGTGTGTGTGTGTGTGTGTGTGTGTGTGTGTGTGTGTGTGTGTGTGTGTGTGTGTGTGTGTGTGTGTGTGTGGAGGGGGGGCTGTATCCTACAGGCATACCTGTTTCTGATGTAGGTCCTTCTTTTTTAATACAACTGCCTCTCTACACACACACATACACGCGCGCACACACACACGCACGCACGCACGCAAGCGTGCAGACAACAGATAGGTTCTTTTGAATTAGGTACCTTTCTTTTGATACCAGTTTCCCTCAAATGAACCCAATCAAGAGGAGATGACGAGAGGAGAGGGGGGAGAGAGGAGGAGAAGAGAGGTGGATGAGGGAAGAGGGGATTAGGAGAGGAGAAAAGAGAAGGAGAGGATAACAGGAGAAAATGTCTATACTTAAGAGAAAGACTGGCGTTTAATGAGACAGGTCTATACTAATGAGAGAGAGAGAGAGAGAGAGAGAGAGAGAGAGAGAGAGAGAGAGAGAGAGAGAGAGAGAGAGAGAGAGAGAGAGAGAGAGAGAGAGAGAGCAACAGAGGAAGAAATGCACAACAATTGTTAATGACATTTAATGTGTATGCTGCATGGACTGGTGTGTTCCCAGTAATAACTGTGTTTAATGAATTGGTACTTCGGAATGAACGTATTGGGCTAGACCATTAAGGACCAAATTAACCTTCAATGGACCTAATTACTTTTCCCAATGCTTGGTCAAGCACTAAAATCCTATACAACTCTTGCGACATTTAGACTTAAAACTCTGTACTTACTGTGCCCGATGTTTGTAGGATGGATACTGTATGATTGATTTCCTTCTGTCCCCCTCATCTAAAAATGTATTGCTGTTCTTCTCCCACACCGCTCTCAGATCTTCAAATTGGTTTGTACTATTTGATACCAAATAAAATATTTATACGTTTAAACTAATGCCATAAAAAAGAGAAGTCATGTATTTTATGTTTGAAAAATCAACCTTGAATTCAACTGGTCACCACGAAACACTTTAGGTCACCTGGAAAAATGGGTAGGTTCACACCTTGTCTCATATTCATCTTTTGGTCTTCAAGACAGTAAAGGTCTTCAGTGAACAACAAAAACAAAAACCTGCAGCTCAAAGACTTTTGGAGGAAACTGTAAGAGTCAATTCTAAACTCACACATTTAACCTGAAATAGAACGTTCACACACATAACTAATGTGCGTACTGTATGTTGTAATGTGAAAAAGTAGGCTCAAACATCTCCCTCACGCAATAGATGTAATTAATTGAAATATTACCTTCAAGAGAGAGAGAGAGAGAGAGAGAGAGAGAGAGAGAGTATCCAATGCGTTTAATGCCCTCATATATGACTCAATTAATGCTTCTGGAGAGAGGGGGGTGGGGGGGGGGGTTCTGCCTTCACATATAAGGGCATATATATGCAGATTAATGCATGCTGAGCTTACCATCATTTGCATGCATTTAAAGCAAGAGCATAACTGCTGCACAGACATATAGCCACATTATGTAGTAGTCAGTTAGTGTGCGTGTGCGTGTGCGTGTGCGTCTGTGTGTGTGCGTGTGTGTGCGTGTTGTGTGTATTTAAAGAATTAAAGACTTATTGTATTCCTCCAACACACACAAACATTTTAACCTTGCCGTCTACAAGGTGTTCCTGGTCCAAATGGTTTGCTGTCTCTCTCTGTTCATGTTCATGGATTTTCATGGAGAAACGTGTACATTTGTACTCACATGTATTATATTATATTATTCATAACCTTATGTCACATTCAGTAGAATGGAAACTGCAGGACATGTAGATCAGCCTTAATTTTTTCTTTATTAAGATTTATTATAAAGTACTCTTCTATTCGTTTTACAGTTTTGGGTTCATATGATCATTGAATCCAGTTGCCTGGACTAAAATTCCATGTTCACCTAGAATGCAATGATGAAATATACATTAATATGTTTACAGACTCTTCATGTTATTTTTCAAAATGGCATAGAATGTCATGATGACAGCAGCTATGACAGCAGGTTTAGAAGATGCAACCTCTCCTATTTTGACATCATCAAAATTCTATTTCGCCGAACTAGAATGTTGCCGTTTGAAGATTCTATCTCATTCAGAAAGCAGTGTTTGACACACATTTTGATCACTGAGCTATCTACTGCAATTTTTGAGCTCAGATAACCCATGAATTTTGGAAATAATTGCTTTAATTATATCCGCGAGGCCTTCCCCCAACATCAAGGTAATTTTTGATACTAAATTCATTCTGTTTTGTGGAAAATAAAATGTGTAAATTATTCTGTGAATTAATCACTTTCTTACCCATTAGGTGTACAGCAAATCTTCACCAACCTGGCAGAGAGCACTTCTCTCCATGGCTTGGGTAAATACTGTTGATTATTTTGAACACACATAATATCTACATTATATAAAAATAATTTCTATTTATCAGAAAACTATCCTCAACAAAATTGTGAATTCTTCTACATTTGCCATTTGTCTTCTTACAGCCCCTACCACTGGTTCTGGGGTAATCACCCAGCCAGAAGTTTGGCCTGAGTACCATGGATATCAGCCCCAGCAACACTCTGGGCTACTGGGCAGTGCCACTGCTCTGCCTCAACGCCTGCCTGTACCTGAGATCCAGGTCCTCCATCCCATCCACCCTCAGGGATTCCATGGGGGAGTGACCTTCCAGGGAAGAGCTGTACCCTTTGATCGCCAGCTGCAAGGCTCCATGGTGTTTGTGGATGCTCTGGGTCACCAGCAGGGTACCTCTGTGGCCTCCCACCCACAGCTGCAAGCGTCCCTTGTGACTATGGATGGTACAGACCTACACTACAGTGCCTCTATGGCCTTCACAGCTCCACAAATGCAAGCTCCCGTCATGCGGGTGGTTGCCAATGGACAGCAGCTTGGCGCATCTGGGCTTTTCTTCACCCCACAACCTCATGGTGCCCCTGTGCCAGTGTATTCAGCAGGCCTACAGCATGGCAATGCTGTTGCTTTGAATTCTCAAGTGGCACCTTTCGTGGCAGTAAATACCATGCACCTTCAGCATGTGGCTCCCATGCCCCGAGAGTCAAGCGCCCCAATGCAGGTTGCCTGCAACCCACAGCTGCCGATGATTGAAGTGCTGGCTGCTGGACCTAGCAGCGCCAACCTGACCAGGCCTGCACCGGTGGTGAAGCCTTCATCCCAGCAGTGCCAGCAGGGTCCCAAGGCTTCCTCCTCCAACATACCTGGATCTGCATCACACACTCAAAGCTGTGGCACAACTACTTCCTCAAGGCCAGTGACAACTAAAACCACTGTAGCTGACAAGCCCAAGAAGACCTGGAATGAGGACCTGCGAGCCATGCTTGAGTGCCCTGTGCCCAGCAGCACCTGCTCACAGGAGAGCCTGGTGGCTAAGAAAGAATCAAAGAAAAGGCGGGCAGAAGGTGCCAAGCAGAAGGACAAGGGTCCCTTCACCAACACCCAGGCACCAAATACAGCCCTCACCAAGATCACCAAAGACCAGGCACCTAAAAAGGCCAGGACTGAGATCAACAAAGATCAGGAAGCTAAGACATCCCCCACCGGGGTGGACAAGGCCAACACTGTCCTGCCCAAGGAGGCTGGGAAGAACAAAGACAAGAAAAGAAAGCATCAACCTGACGCAGATGAGATTAAGAAGAGGAAGGAGAAATGCTGTAAGAAAGCAAAGCAGGATGATGTTTCCCAAACGCAGCTGTCAAACATCCCCTTCGCTAGACGTTTCAAAGTTCCAAAGGAGCCAAATCACAGTGCACCTGTGCGCAGTACAAATGCTGGAAAGGTGGCCCGCCCTGCACCCAGCCAGCAGCGCAAGCCTACCCAGCTTCTGTATGATGCGAGTTTCATCGAGGCCTGTACACCTCTGCGCCCTCAACAGCGTCCCCGTCACCACGGTCAGCGCCACCAGAGTCGTTCACAGCTGAGCCACCCACAGCACGCTGCCAGCAGCGCCAGCACCAGCCGTACGTGTGGCCATGTGAAGACAACTGTGTGATGTGGAGAAGTTTGAGGAGTGCAAGTAGGGAGGCAGGGATGAACAGGACCATAAACCTTTAGTCTACAGTCTTGCCCCTGTTATAGCAGATGATTATTTTACATTTGGCCCATCTGTTTTATTCTACCGATGATTAATACTATGTTTGGCTGGTATTTGGCTGGTATTTCATTATCACCAATGAAATTGTTCAATTGAAATGAAAATACATTTTTATTATGATTTTTATTATTATTATTAAATAAACATATGGTACTCAAGTAATTTCTGTTGTGAACTTGCTTTTATTCTTTGACCTCAGGATAGCAAGTGCAGCAATTAAGCATTGTGCTATAACTTAATATTAATGGGACTTCTCA
>NC_085868.1:4059246-4086746 GCF_034702125.1 Engraulis encrasicolus
TGATAAAAGGTGCAAGTTTCCCCGCGAGGTAACAGGAGGTAATCGCTTTCCCCTTTCCCTAAAACCGGGCTAATTATGCTTACCGGCAGTTGGATAGTCTGGCTTGAAGGGTCTCGGCATAGAAAGCACGCTGACCAACAAACTACGTTGTGTGCTCAATCACCTCACTCGTTTAACTTTTCAGTAAGTTTGTAAGTAAAACACAAATCTGTTTCAGGGTAGGATTTTGGTTTTCTGACCTAATTAATGAAGAAACAGCGCTAGCAAAGTTAACTAGGCTATCAGTCAGGTCAGGAGGATTGTTTTGACTAGCAGCTGATGGACGCTTTTTGTTTGGCCTACTGAAGATACATCAATGCAATTCGCTACCTTCTGCCACCTAGTAGGTCTAATAAGGAATTATTTCATGCTTAGGACGCCAGTCAACAGCAGACACTAGGCTACTAGAAAATGACATAGGCATTATTTGCTGATAATAACGATGAATTAAAAAAAAAAAATCCCAAGAATTTTCCACGGCACACCTGACGATCTCTCACGGCACACTAGTGTGCCGCGGCACAGTGGTTGGGAAACACTGCCTTTATTTGATAGTGACAGTGAAGATATGACAGGAAACCTGTGGGAGACAGAGATGGGGCAGGCGCAGACCGAACTCAAACCTGGGGCTGTTGTTTCACGTTAGTGCACTTTGCATGTTGGTACAACAACACAGGAAAGCAGTGTTGTCACATGACCAGGCAAGTAGTTTACCCACATCCGTGGCAAATTTCTGTTGCTGAACGCGAAAATCCTAAGCTTTGCTCAGACAAAAACAGGGCTTTGAACCGTTATTTTTTTCCAAACGTTCTGTTCCGAACAGAAACAGAATTATAAAGTTTCCGGTTACGAGTTCCACCAATAAATTGACGTTCCCGAACCGGTTAGAACAAAAAAATATTGTTCCCGGAACGGTTAATTTCGTTCCTGTCAGCTGATTACTCCTAAGTTAAGGCCTAAGTTAACTGACGTTAATTAACCAAGAAAGACGGAAGTGCAAATGAGTCAGCCTACATTCCAAACTGTTTATTCAAGTGGATGAAAAGAATATCCTCCAGAATTTTGTCATTCAGGGACGACCTAAGCGGAGAAGCGGAGAATAAACCTCAATGATGAAAATGCACGCTTCACGCTGACTTGGGTCACAGGGAGCGCTATGATGGACATTGTGAGTTTGTGCATATTTGGAGCGGCCATGGATGCCCAATAACGTAGAACATTATCGGTGCACTTTACACACGCTTCTCTGCAATGTCTTACAATGATGCAATGGAAATGTATGACAGTGGTTTGTCTTATTTAAGATGCGGAGTGGAGACTTTGTAATCCACAGCTCTCAATCCCTTCAGTCAGAGAATGTCGGATGTCACACAGGACGTGAATATCAGCCGTCATGGTAACCTGCGCAGGAAAATAGTTACTTTTTTTTTAAATTTGAGGAACGGTATTAACCGGTTACCATTATTTTTAAATAAGTGTTCCCGTTCCAGAACATAAAAAATAATAAAGTTTCCGGTTTCGTTTCTGTTCCCTGTAAAATACAAAAAGTTCCCGGTTTTCGTTCCTTGAACCGGTTCAAAGCCCTGGACAAAAAACACTCCTAACCCTAACCAGTCACAGGGCTTTGTAGAGCACAAGTTAACATGCAAACGTGTGGTACACAGGTGTGATAGACGGCTCAAATCGGCATGTTTCTTTATTTGTCATTGCAATACCTCTGAGGGACCTGGTAAAATACAGCATGAAAGCACACTAAATAAGATTGATGAATTACACTAATCATAATGCTTTTTAATGCTTCTTTTAATAAGCGATGTATGAAATTTCTAAAGAACACAACAGTCTGTATACAAAAAGACGTCATATTCGTTTGCGAAAATGAATAAAAGCAAGTTAAAGAAGTACATACATATCTTCTGCTTACATTGAGCATGTCAAAGAGATGTTGTGTAATGTGGAGGTTGTTATGTACAATGAACGCACACGAAGCGTGAATCAGGGTTGTGTTTCTCAGAAGAGTTGTTGTTAGCCAGTTAGAACCTTGGGTAGTTGCCAAGTGAAATTGCATTGCAACAAACAAACTAGCTAATTTAGTTAGCAACTGCCGTTTCGAGAAATGCCCTCCCAGGTTTGTAACAAGGCTTCCTTTACTTACAGACACAGAAGATGTTGCCGGATCCTGCTTCTGCTACATTCAAACTGGTGGTCAAAGACGGAGTGCTCAAAGACCTAAATTAGGGCAACACCTATGCCTGTGAAATTCAGTGTCTTAGACCCTGATGTTTGGACTAATCGGCTGACGGACCAGTGGGGGATGTCGGACCAGTGGGCCGACCCCAGCATCAACAGCCTACAAAACAATGGTCAATGTTTCTAAGCAATCTGATACAGAAGAAGAACAGCTGACAAATATCAAAGAGATAGTAGTTTCTGCACTAAATATCATATTGCCTCTCCATTCTGGTGCTGGCATTTGTGCTGCAGCGTCTCCACGGTAACCTCCTCATCCCTCAGCATCAGCACCAGATGCCTGCAGGCGTTGCCCCCGTCGACCCAGGAGTCCAGCTCCACCTCTACATCTGTCTCACTGTCGTCCGGCCTGAAGGTCAGATGCAGGCTGCTGTTGCTCTGCACGCAGGTGACCGAGTCAAGGGACACGCTGCGCAGGTACAGGACATCAGTGGCATTGTCATCTGCACATAGACACGCACACATGAACACACACACGCAAACACACACACACACACACACACACACATGTGCACACACACACACGTGCGCGCACACACACGCGCACATACGCACGCGCACACACACACACACACACACACACACACACACACACACACACACACACACACACACACACACACACACACACACACACACACACACACACACACACAGAGTTAGTAAGTGCTGCAGATATAGGTACAGGATATGGGTGGAGGTGTCTCACACACACACACACACACACACACACACACACACACACACACACACACACACACACACACACACACACACACACACACACACACACACACACACATTGTTTACTCTGCAGTTACAGCGTGCAGGTAGAGGACATTGTTGGAATTGTCACCTGCGCAGTTGTCGATGATGACAGCACTTCGAGACGAAACCAGCATGTAGACATCACTGCCGTCTCCACCAATCAGAAGGTCCCCTCCTGCCTGTGACACGAGGACGTCACGACCATCAGAACCCTTCAGGAGCGCTGGCTCAATTCCCGACACCTGCACACACACACACACACACACACACACACACACACACACACACACACACACACACACACACACACACACACACACACACACACACACACACACACAGAGCATGACCATTAGAACCCTTCAGGAACCCAGGCTCATATCCAGACACCGGCACACACACACGAATGTACGCACACACACACACACACCATCAGCTCCAAACAAAAACACACCCAGGCATCAAAAACACCAGGATGTCTGAGTATGTGGTGCCGACCGTGTTTTATAAGTGTGTGAGAATGTCTCTCACACACGCAAACACAACCACACAGTGGTCGTTCAACACATTTGGGGCTCTGGGTGAAATGCCATATAGATATGGAGCCATTTTGAATAATTTTTGCTGGTATTTACAAGAGGTGTAAATCACAGTCTCCATGATGATACGATACGGTATCGATTTCAGCAGGGATTCGATTATTTTCAATACGAAATAATTCTCCACGATACGATAAGATTCGATTCGATTTTTTCCAATTACTTTTCTACTTCTTCTATGTTATGGAGCCAGGGCATTGGACAGGAGCCAGCAATTTGATTACTTTTGATACTTAAGAATGTCCCACAATATGATACGATTCCATTAAATAGTCAGCCTTTCGATCAATGCATCGATACATTTCCATTATTATTTACACCCCTAGCATTCACCATGGTGTTGGGGGACCCTACAGTGGACAGCTTAGGTGGGCCCCTAGGCAATTGCCTCGTCTGCCTATCGGTTAAACAGGCTCAGACCACGCACGCTCACACACACTCACCAGGATGTCTGAGTAGATGGTTCCGACCACATTCTCCACGTCTTTGAGCACGTCTCCCTCTGCGTCCGCCCCGCGACATTCTCCGCTCAGCAGGTTCACGTACACGCCTTCGGCCTTCTCATGATCTCCTTGGTAATACACCTAGTAGAGCGGTGAGATACAGAAAATGGCCAAAACATGCCTATCAAAAAGAGGTCCCAAACCCTAGACTTATTATGGCATAAACAAGCCAGCCGGTTTAGGTTTATGTGTGGGGAAGCACATTCGCATGGTTCCCTGTGTTCGGCCCATCCCGTTATGTGTAATGTAATGTAACAGTGTCTCTGCCCATACACCAAGTGTAATGTAATGTAATGCAACGTAATGTAAAGAATCAACCTTATCTCTGCCCATGTCACTAAGTGTAATATAGTGTAATATAATATATATAAACTTTATTACAGGCTCAGGGCCCACATTGGACACATTACCATACACTCATCAACAATACAATAATACATTTAAAAAAACCAAAAAAACCCAATTACACATACAATAAAAGGAAGCTAGTGAAGGCATTCATATACCAACCGTGTCTCGACCCATCCCACCGTCCACCAGGTCAGCTCCAGGTCCGGGTATGAAGGCATCCGCACCGCTGCCCCCAAGCATGGTGTCGTTCCCGTCCTCTCCGTACAGTGTGTCATCACCACTGCCACCCAGCAGGACGTCATTCCCCTGGCCACCCATCAGGGTGTCATGACCTGGAAAACAACTGGGCCGTGACTGTGTGTGAGGGACGGTATGGTTGACTGTGTGTGGGGAAGAATGGACTAAATGTGAGAGAGAGCAAAATGAACAAGACAAGCAGGGCTGGCCTGGGATCAAAGAAGCACCCCAGCATGTTTGGCTTAGACTGGCCTTTCATACATAGTTTGTACAAGCCGCGTTCATACTATGTCCTGCTTGACTCAGTCTACTTTCCATATTGAAGATGGACCAATGGGCTACCCTCTCTTAACTGTGAGCCAGTCCCCTTGGAAGAAACAAAATTGACAAACAAAAAAGCAAAAAGCATCAACACCTGAGGAAATGTCCTGTATACCAGATTACCAGTCCAACACTGAATACAAGAAACAAGGGAACATATGAAAGCCATACCTGCGCCACCATCCATCATGTCCATTTTAAAACCACCCGTCAATGCATTGTCCAGCTTGTTACCTTAGAAGAATGAAGAAATACAAAAGATTCATTTGACACATGCATAGAAATACCGGGGAAAGCATGCACATTTGAAATGTGTGAGTGTGTATGCGTGTGTGCACGTTAAAAGAGCTCTACCTTCAATGCTGTTGGCCTGCTGGGGGCATCCCTGTACAGTGTGGACGGAGGAGAGGTTGGTGTGGGCATTCAAGTTCAGCAGGCAGTCGGTCTGCTCGTCAGCCATCTTGATTTTCACAGCCTTGATGGTCAGAGTGTCAGGACCTGAGTCAGGATCGTAGTCCAGTCGAAAGTGCACTCCGTCAGACGAATGGAAGACCAAGTGTCTTTGTTTTTCTCCGCGGTGGTAGTAGAGCAGGCGCACTGCTGTGTCTCTGCCCTTGTATTTGCCGCTCACCAGCACGTTGTTGCCTTCAGATGAGACGTTAATTCCCCCACTGAAGAAATCAGCTTGAAAGAGGACGGTGTCGTCCATCATGTCATCCGCCCGGTTGTCGATCTCCACCCTCGGGCCGTACTCGGACTTCACCACGTAAGTGTCTCGTCCTTCCAAACCCACCATCACACCACCACCTTTATAAGGGTCAAGCGTGTTGTCTTTTGCATTTCCAGTCATATCATCAAATCCAGATGAGCCAAAAAGATCCAGCACAGACACAAACTCCCCTTCATTCATCATCATATTGGCATCCACAGTCTGCTGTCTTTTGTCCACTGTGAGTGGGAACTTGAGTGCCAGTGAGTATCTGCACACCATACTGAAGATCTCTCGCTGCCTCCACATGGAACCAGAAGAGAAGAAAGGCTGATCAGCATGTGGACAGCCTAGAGCTGCAAACTTCTCCCGGCCTGGGAAACCGCTACGGAACACAATGCCTTTGGGTGCAGCACGACACTGGATCTCAAGGACTCCGTCTCTCTCCTCGATTTCATGCACGCAAGGCTCTACCAGCACTGATTCTCTTATGCCCCACGTGACCATTTTGGCAGAGATTGTGTTGAAGATCTGTACATCCATTTGAGCTTTGAAGTCTTCATCGTGAGCAAGAGCGTTGAGCATGTGGCAGGTGGATGAACTGGAGGGCAGATTGAATGTGACGCCATCCGATGTCGAGACATGAAGGTGTTGAGACATGCTGGAGGCAAACCACCTTCGCAGTAACACTTGTTGAGCGCCATTCACGAGCAACTGTAAGTCTTCTCCAGCACATCTGCACTTGATGAGCTTATATTGTTGTTTGATGTACAGCATATCAATGGCTAGGTCAGAGGCGTAGTTGTCGATTGTCTTTAGGCCGTCACCTGGAGAAATTATGTACCAGTCCGCCCCTCCTCGGCCCTGTAGGACATCCGCGCCTCTGCCCGGCACTATGATGTTATTCTGCCCATTACCCTTGATGTTGTCATCCAAGTCAGAGCCTCGCACCTCAGTCACGCTTTGGTACACTTCATCTCTTTCCAGGTTAACCTGAAGAGAGGTTTTGGACTTACTGTAATCTAAAACCTGAATTATAATGCATTTATTTTCATAAGGGTTACTTTTCATACATGCCCGACGGTCTGCAGACACCGTGAAGGTTATAAAGTCATCAGTGAGGAATACAAGATGCCTGTCTGCTTCAGAGCGAAACCAGTTCAGCAGAGTGATGGAGGAGGAGGAGGGATGAGATTGGATTAGTAGCACCAAATGATCACCATTTACCCTGACAATGAGATCACGAATTGCTGCCGCCAGGATGACCATATCCTCCTTCAGATCATTGGAGAAGTTTTCAATGGACACTGCAGCATTTTGTCGCTTCTTTATAATGTAGACATCCTCTCCTTCCTTTCCCCTCAGAGTGTCACTGCCCCCTCCTCCATCCAGGAAGTTGTTCTCTCTGTTTCCTGTCAGCTGATCGTTGTGTTTTGAGCCAATGATGTTGGTCACTGTATGAAGAGGAGGCCTGGATGCATCCACTGTTTGGTCTGTATCCTTAGATGTCATGTCAATACTGTGGGCGATCAGCTTGACGGTGGAGACCACGAGATTCGAAATGCCAAAAGAGACGCCATCTTCTGACATCATGTGCATGTGGCGGTACTCCTCCCCAATGAACCAGTTAAGGATTCTCACATTATGGCTATTTGTGAAACTCAAAATAACATCATCACCAGATTTACTCACAGATAATTGGTCATAATTGACGTTAAACACAAGCAAATCCTTTGTTTGTTCCGGGTCATAATTGTTGATGACTGTATTACCTCCGACCTTGGGGATGATGTAGGTATCTCGACCTCCTTGACCCTCCACATAACTCCTTTGTGGCCCCAGAAAGAAGATGTCATTACCGCTTTTCCCGTACAGTTTGTAATAGTAGCTGAGCATGAACTGCATATCGTCTTTGTTATCATTGGCCTGAACAGCAAAGAAGTTATTGTCCTTATTGTTCCCTGTATAAGTCCCGTATCTGGTGTCGGGTATGGCCTCATAACCAGAAACCACATCGATGGACCCAGCTGGGATGAACAGTAACACTTTCAGGTGTATGGTGCTGTACTGTAATTGATGGGATTCACCAACTCCCAGAACAATATCTTGTGTGGTTCCTGTGTGAATGTCCCAACATTTATGCCCAAGACTATATTTTGAGGACACAAATTTGTCCATGCAAAACGTTGATGATCCATAATCGGAGAGACAGAAGGTGATGGCTCCTCCGTACCTTGACATATCTCCGCCCGTGAAATCAATCGCTTGCCGTCCAGCCTGAACTTCTCTAATGGTGTAATATTTATGGTAGTCAGATATTTCCTGCACAAGTCTACGTCCCTCCTCTATCTCACGGTGAGGAATGGTGAAAAAAAAGCTAAGAATATCCAAGACAAAATGCAGATATCCCTTGCCAAGGCCACGGAAGAAGGCCCCAATTTTGTCGAGCACTCCAGCGTCTGGTGGAAGGTTGCTCAACTCAGACTCTATGCTTAGGTAGACATCATCAAAGAGCATGCGGAAGGCACTAATAGCCAGGTTAAGAGGGACAATTATTGGGGCTAGTACTGGTACGGCAATTTCCACCACATCCAACACAAGCATTACAGAATCAATAGCAGCGTCAATGTATCCCAGAGTATCTCCTCGTTTTATGTCTTCGTATATACTGTATATTCCAAACCCTATTCCAATCACTGGCATTGCTCTTGTTGCGAATTTGGTCACAGGGTTTCTCAGTACTGTTTTAATGGCCTTGAAGACCTTCACGCTCTTTGTGACCTCTAGCTGTTTGCCGAGCATGGCCAGGCTGAGTCCTGTGACTCCATGAACTGTCTGTGCGGTCCCGATTGCACCCTCTTTAATGTCACCCCTCTCAAAAGCCTTCACTGCTCCCTGAGCCCCCACCATCAGCCCCATAACCCCTAAGGCCACTCCCGTACGGTGCAAATGGTCCGATCCTTTCTTAGTCTTCCCAGCCTGTGGAAGTGCATCGTCTGAAAGGCTGCGCATACTGTCCTTGATCTTCTCCATGTGCATTTGCCCCTCTTCAGACAGTGTGACCTTGGAGCTAAATTTGTCATCAGGGTTTGCCTTTGAAACTTCTTCGAAGTAGAACTCACCATCCACCACCCTGATACTGTCGGGCTTGACTCTGTACTCTCCCAGCGAGGCTCCAAACTGCTTCTGCAGGTGAGTGTTTATCTCCTGAGAGAGCATGGTGGAAGAACGTGAGAACTGGGAGGTGAGCTTCATGGAATGCTCTACATCTGCGTGAGTGTCCACAGCTTGCCGTGTCACAGGTCCATCAGATGCCCCTCCTAAGCCTCCAGAGTACTGTCGCTGGTCGTTATTGTCAGTGAACTTTCGGTAAGCCTCTTTAAAAGTGCCCACTGGTTGTGATTCTGCTTGTGGATTCGCCTGGTTCAGCAAATTATTCATTAATTTCTGCCCCATATCTGGAGTGAATGTATCTTTGCCCAGAGATGAGAGCCACTCATTATAAACTTTTCCTTCAAGTTCAATCAGTTTCTTGATATCTAATTTTCTAATGGGTTTACCATCACTGGTGTACTTTATGTCCTTTGCCGTACTGATTGACCCCGCAAAGCCTCTGTCAGGACTATTTATCCAGGAGCCAGGTCGTGCCATTGGGTGTTCTGCTAGTAGAAGTTTCAGTCCGTGTTCACTGATGCGTTCATTTGAGTTTCCAGACATTTCCATTGCCATACTAATTAGAGGTAAGGTCCGAAAATTTCGAGCTGACTCTGATATGACAGAGGCTAGGAAATATGTGGAGTACCAGGCCTCAGTAGAGGGAGGCAGTTTCACTGTAGAAAAGTCACCTTGGAATGTGTGCCGGGCATATTTACCATAGCTTATTTCTCCTATGTTTTGTATTTCTCGCAGTATGTTATGATAACTTTCTTTGCCTTTTTGGTCTGTAATGCATTTTTCAATGTTTGTGATGATTTCCTTCTTATTGATACTAGATTTCTCATTATTGTTTAACTTTTTTCCAACAGGATAAACATAAAGGTTATTGGTATCTATCCAATAAATCCAGTCATTCAACATAAGATAGGAGAAATGCCCTTTATCTCCGTTCTTTCCAAAAAAAGCTATTAAATTGAGAATATCATCATTGGACTTGATTTCATATATTTTACTTCCTTTTTTCATTTTTATACCGTTTCCCTCAGCACATCTTTTTCCTTCCACTTTGTACACATACTCATTATTTTGTGAAAGTTGGTGGGTTTTGAGTTTGCTTTTAAGAATACTGACATCTAGCTTTACTTTATCAGCGAGAAAGCCCCATGCCAAACTCTCAAGTACATCAGTGTGAGGTTTGCGTGCATTTTGATCAACGTATGGACGGAATTCTTGATTTGACTGATCTCCACCCAAGAAATTTCTCTCGTTTGAGAAGATCTCCCTTCCCCTGCTATTGGACTGAGTTTTGATGGCTACGTCCCCATTTTCTGTCAGCCAGGCAATGACCTTCTTACTGTCGTCTTTATGCCTCTTCACTAGTCCATCTGGAGTGATCTCCACCGTCACCTTCTCTCCCGCATTACTAACTTCTAAAACTGAGCTCCGTCCATGCAGTTCGGTGATGATGGACTTGGCCTTGAGCTCCTGCAGTAGAGTTATGATGAAGGCCTCGTCGGAGCCCACCTCGCAGGCCACAATGCTGGTGGTTTTGATATTCTCCCCAAGCCTGTCCATCCTCGAGATGATGTCCGCCAGCTCCGGCGCCCCTTTTCCTGCCACCTTCATCTCTCCATCACTGCCTTTCACTCCGTGGCCCACCAGGACCAGACGGCTCTCCGCCGACAAGGCGTCTCCGTCTCCTCTGATGAGCTTCGGTTGGTTGTTCTGGTCCAGCATGTACACCGAGCTGACGGTGGGATGTTTGTCATACAAGTATGTGGCTGCTTGTCTGACCACAGGGTTGTCCTCCATGATCAGGATCGTCTGCGCGTCATATCTCGTGGTGCGGTCAGTGCCTCTTGCTGAACTTTTGGGAGAGAACTTGACTGCTGAGTCTCCCTGATTCAGAACCTGGAACTGCCTGTTGGCCTCCAATACAGTGGTCACCTCACGCATCTTAAACGCCCTCATGAAGTTCATCTGGAAAACCGTGCTGGTGTTGCCGTCAATGGAGAACAGACCTGCAGACTTCAGATCTGTCTCAAGCAGCATGTCAGCCAAGGAGGAGCCGCTGTAGGTGGACAGCTGATCGCTGTTCCCAGATGTCTGTCCGAATATCCTCACCACGGTGTCCCTGTGGATCTTGGAGAGGCATGCTGGCAAGCAAGCTGCACCAACCTTCAAGGAAACAAGGATGTGTTAGTCACATGCATAGAAATGCTGTGATAGTGTTCATACTTGGTCATACTGTGTGTGTGTGTGTGTGTGTGTGTGTGTGTGTGTGTGTGTGTGTGTGTGTGTGTGTGTGTGTGTGTGTGTGTGTGTCAGGTGGTGTTAAAGAACCTTCACAGTGTTTCCTGGGTCTTCTCTGTACTCCTCCTCCGCCTTCTGCAGTGTTCTTCTGTCTTCATCCAACAGGAGGAGCACTTTGCTGCCGTAGTTGGAGGACAAGTCCCATGCTGCCACTAGACGGTCCTTCAGCTTCTGGCCTACAATGTGAGCCAGGAACCCCCTGAAGTCCTGTGGTCAGTACATGGAATGTGTATGTGTTTCTTACTTTATACAGCTAGAATTAAAATATCATGGAAACGTTTATTTATTTCCATGATTCCTCAACAAATGTGAAATTTTCATAGATTATAGATGTATGACCCATATTTAAACTATTCCAAGTCATTTGTTTATTTCCACATGTTTTGGGCTTCCAGCTCAGAAGAACATGAATACAGGATTTCTGTGACAAAATCACCATAAATACAGATCACATTCGAAACACGATTCAGTCAAAATATGGTACTTTCTAAATTACATGCAGACTTGGGCAGTAATACATTACACAAGTAATTAATTACTGCAATGCATTACTTTTTGCTGTAATGCCGTAATGTAAGGCATAACAGGGCAAAATCTAATATTTACTTACTTACAATGCTAAATAACTTAAGTTAAAATGACCTGGATTTTATTGGTATTCAGAAAAAAACTTGCCTGGTTAACACCAGACCTAATCACAAGTGGTCGGAATGCTTGGCCATTATGACACAGATCCCATGATCTTGTACGTTATGAGTCATCCTCGCCATACTGTCTTTCAGATCGAAACGATTGTGTAGAACTAAAGGCAGTATGGGAGTTCCCAGGCTAGCCAAAAACACCTCCTGGGTGGGAGGTGAAAAAGTCATGACTCATGAGCTTGATTTACACTGTAATAAATGGCCAGATCCATATTTAGGCCTACAGTTCTTTTGGTGAAAGTAACTTAAGTAATGCAAAAGTAGTGTAATGCCTTACATTTTAAATATAGTAATATTGTAGTGTAGGGGATTATTTTGAAAAGACAGTAATATGTAATCAGTAATGCATTACCGTTTTTGAGTAACTTGCCCAACACTGATTACATGTCAATGTTCAATCATTGGGTAGGAATGTCTTCCAATGCCATGATGCATTGAGGCCAATGGCAGTGGCATTGCATGGGTGTTATGGAGGCCCAGATATCCTTCATGTCACTTCATTTCCCTGTTGATTACTGTACCTTATACCACGGCAATCTGAAATCTTCCATTGTGACGCGCTAAATGCTGTGTTGATTAACTGTCTTTCTACCACGGCAGTCTGAAATCTTCCATTGTGACGCGCTAAATGCAGTGTTGATTAACTGTCTATAGATGCACACCTAAAGTAGTCCCACTATTAGGTCACCGCATAACTCCAGTGTATTAATGCGCTAAGGCTCGTTCATAAGTTAGGGAAAGAGAGTTGCAAAGCATTACGCACTGAATTGCCACATGTCGCATGGCGCGTCTGGAAACACCAGCCAAAGCCATGGATCACCAGCAAAGTGAATCTGGTCCAAATCGTAATATAAAGACCTAATCCAATTAGAAACATTTATCCCTGCTGACCATCACTCTGTCAACTTTCGGCGAGAGAGAGAGAGAGAGAGAGAAAGAGAGAGAGATTCCCCGCGCAAAATTAGGACTTTAAAAAATAAATCTTAAAAAATTGCAGTTTCACTCTGCGTTTCTTCCCCACAAGAGGAGAGTGGCGCGGTGTAGCGTTGATCAGCTATATGAAGAGTAGGTAAGGGGATATTTTCGAATCAATAACTAAGGAAGTGCATGGAAAGTGCATGGAGAGCAGACTGACGAGATGCCTGTTTTGATTAAGTTAATGGCGAGGCGGTGTGCGTATAACAGGAAAAATAATGCACACCGAGGTGTAACCATCACCACCTAGTTGTGCATTATTTTTCCTGTTATACGCACACTCTGTCGTCAATTATCCCTTACATGTATCGTTGCGTTGGTGGTATGGACATTCCATAGAACTAATACAACTCACCAGACCTAAAATCCCAAAAGGAATTTCAGGGACAATACACTCAAAAAATCTTTACAGCAACTGAAAGCTGACAGGTAAGGGACTGTACGTTATTTACCGGGGGGGGAGGGCTGGTGCGCTGGAAGTCCGGTCAAAAAAAAAAATCATGGCCCCCCCCTCCACCTCAATTTTTTCCCCATGGCCCTCCCCCCACTTCAATTTTGTTTTCCCATGGCCCTCCCCCTACAGATAAAATATATATATATATATATATTTCAAATTGGTAGATGAACAACCATCATGAGAACAGTCAGAGTAGCCTACATCAAGGGCGGTTGTCTGCACTATTATGTGCTATCGATATCAGTGGATACCTATGAGAAGCCGCAAGAATCTACCTCTGCGGATGGGATGCCTTTTAACTCCACTGTCACCAAGACAAATTGCCTTCACTATTTTTTTACGTGTTAAGTGAAAATAATAATAATAATAATAATAATAATGATAATAAAAACTTCCATTTCAATACCAATGTCCGAGTTGTTACTACTGTAAACTACAAAGTGGAGAGAGTTTCCCCACCGTAGCTTCAATATTTCCCTGCTCGACAAGCAGCGCCTTTCACAAGGTAGGCCTACGTTTTACATGTTCAGCACAGTAGCGAAGCCAGGGACGCAGGAACTGGTTTTGACCAGGGGGTGCTGTGAAAAAAATCTGTTTTTTAGATGCTATTTCCTGCGTTCTAATCAATTTTAGGGTGAGGAATGGCGAATCACATCTGAATAACTTCCTCATGTTTATGTAGCCTAAACAAGGATGGCTAGATTTAACTTTTTTTTCTTTAACATCTCACTTTGACACTATTAATGTTCTTCTTGCGGAAGTGAAACGCGCACCTGATGTGGAGGTGAGGGCTCAAGAGCAAATCGCGCTGCCTTGACAGTTTGTCTCTTCAGCATGGGCAGTGTGCAATGTGTGAAATTAGAAGAAATGCTTTGACTAGGCTATGCGATGCACTCGTGAGAGGTGACCGGGCTTTCAAATAATTTAGATTTTCTTGCAATTGCGACTGTGGATCAGGTGCATCTCGGTCTCCCAGACCGCGCATAAAAGCACGCACGCACACACACAGGCATAGCTCTACCTTCCCGAATGTAATTACACTCTGACGGCCAAAGAGTTCGGGATGTGATCGGAGCAAGAAGTAGGCTAAGCGCCAAAGCAGCTCGAGCCATTGCTGGCTATTGATACAGGGAGAGTGAGAAAGCCACCTTTAGTTTGCATTTAACGTAGCCATTAAGACGCATTAATAGGTGGTGGCGGTGTATGGTGGTCAAATCAGCAGCAAGAGGCAAAAGGAACAAATTGCCAAAACAGAACCAGTACAACATTCCAAAACATCCAACAATAGCAGCCATTACACACCGCGGCCATTCAACTTTGACAACTGTGATGATAGACAAGCCAGATGTAACCGGTTGGACTTTCACTCTGCGTTGTGTTGAATAGTTGAAATAAGGATGACTCCGACACAAGGTGACGATTCATATGATGTTTTAGTGATTCTGTAATTGTCAGACACAGTATACATTCACCATGGGGCTTGGGGCTGCAATCTCACTCCTCTTCCCACAGCATACAGAGACAGGGCTAGTTTGTTACAATAAACATTTAACAGTATCCCTAAATATGGTGAAAACATATGAGAAAAACAATTGAAATCGCTAGGTTAAGAGAAGTGCTACAAAAATCCTAGCCTGCTTCTAATTATAAAACTCACTGTGCCCTGGCTAGCTAACTTAGCAAAACTCCGCTAGCATAACAAGTGAGTTAGCTAAGTTGCCAGGGTCACATTTCCATTTCTAAACATATTATACACAGAGACAACGAAAATAAACACACACCTGTAATTGTCAGACACAGTATACATTCACCATGGGGCTTGGGGCTGCAATCTCACTCCTGAGGAGACCATAAAAAGAATTGCTAAATAACTGTGACTAGCGTTAGCAATGCTAAGCTAAAGGATTGTCACGATGCCACCGGCTTATGCTACACCGGGTGGCGCTAACACATCAAAGTATTTGAAACCAGGCATCATATTCGTGTAATACATTAAGTAAGGGGTAATACACGGAACAGTGTTTAGGATTACAGTGATAAAACTGATGGATGACAGAATAGAAAGAAGATTTAAGTAAGATAAGGGAAAGAGAAAAGTGGAGAAACATACCTCTTCCCACAGCATACAGAGACAGGGAAGAGGATATGGAAAGCATAGAAATATGAATCAGAAAAACGGAAACATTAGAGGGGGATAGAAGGAGGGGGGCAGGAAGCTCCATAGACACCCATGACAGTGAAGAAGTCTACTGTAAGTCTAGTATAACGAAGGTGTGTCAAAATAAAAACCCATCTTTGTGTAATTATACAAAATAAAGAAAGGTGCTGAAAGCATACTGTTACATTCACCCCCCTAGAATTTCACAAAGATACAAAAACATCCCGAACATAAAAACACTCCTCAAGCTCTGCTTACAGCCATTACAAATACCAGCGTGACAGCTACCTAGAGAGGTCAGGCGTGATCTAGGGGTGATCAAGTCCCAGAACGCACCGGGTAGATGAGATGCCATATACACCTCAACGGTAAGGCTCAGACCAGAGACTACATGACTCAGAAATAACTACATGTTATTCACACTTAGAACATAGACAACAGGCTCAATAAAGCTACAAACAACAGCAGAAGCTGTCAAATAACTAAGCAAAAATATAATGTGCGCACTACACGTGAATGACCTGACCAAAGGACTCATCCCCACCTAAAATGGTTTGCAACTGAGCCATAGACTCTATAAGTCGACACACCGGCTTAATAACCCTACCAAACCTGGACGAGGGGAAGGGGGCTAAGTGGCCATTTGAGGGAGTGTCAGTGTCGTGAGGTGGGACGTGAGGTGGGTCGTGAGGGGTAGAGGGCATGATATGTTCTGCAACATCACCAGGGCCAGCCACACCACTAGCAGAGGCATCTGAGCTGCCACCAGGAAGCGGGGACCCGGGACCAACTGCTTCATCTTCCTCGAAGTCATCCAGCACGGCAGACTGTTCAGCGACCCAAGAGGAAGTGCGGTCCGCGACAGAGTCATCTTGGCGTGACGGGGCAGCGACAGACAGGGCAGTGACAGACGGGGCCAGAGCATGCTCAGAGGAGAGATCTGACAGGTGAGCCTCGGACAGGGAGACGCTTGAACTAACACATTCAGCTGCTGCACTTGAAGCGACATCTGTATCATCTGCGAGTGGCAGGAAGTTCACTGAAAGCAGGAGGTTCCGGTGGAGCACCCTCTGTTTACCATCACTGCCCTCGACTTTGTAGATATGGAGGCTGGGCTTTGCGGCTACCACAGTGTACACATCTGGCTCCCATTTGTCAGCAAGTTTGCGCTTTCCCCTGCATCCTTTGTTGGCAATAAGGACTCGGTCGCCAATGGACAGCGCCACTCCTTTGGCCCTCTTGTTGTACTGCTCAGCTTGGTGTCTCTGCTCAGACCTGGAGTTCTTCTGGGCGACTTGCATGGCTGACTGGAGGTCACTGGCCAGGGACTTGCCATAGGAGTCGTAGTCAGCAATCCTCTCATCGCAAATCACGTTCCTGAACAGCAGATCAACAGGCAGTCTCGGGACCCTGCCAAACATCAGGTAGAAGGGCGCGAACCCAGTTGTCTCATGCACCGTGCAATTGTAGGCGAAGGTCATGGTTTGAACCAACTGGGGCCACTTCTGTTTGGACTGTGGGGGCAAGGACCGCAGCATGTTTCCCAGTGTCCGGTTGAATCTCTCTGTACCACCGTTGCCCATCGGATGGTAAGGAGAAGAGTGAGACTTCTGCACGCCAGCCAGCTCCATGAGTTCCGCAATGAGCTCACTCTCAAAGGACGCTCCCTGGTCTGAGTGCAGGCGAGTGGGGAAGCCATACACACAGAAAAAGTTGTCCCACAGCCGCTTCGCCACCCTCTTAGCAGTCTGGTCTTGACATGGGAATGCATGTGCGAGCTTCGTGAAATGGTCAGTTATGACCAAGACATCAACAGACTTGTTGTTCTTGTCCTCAGCAGACCAGAAATCGATGCAGACGAGTTCCAGAGGCGCGGTAGTTTTGATGCTGTGCAGAGGAACTCTGGCTGCTGGCTCAGGGGTCTTGCTGAGGACACATCTCAAGCATTCCCTGACGTGATGCCTAACGTCCTTCTCCAGGTCATACCAGAAGAACCTCTGACGAGCAAGGGAGAGTGTGCGCAGTTGACCCTGATGACCCGCCAAGTCATGCAGACCAGCCAAGACATCTGCCTTAAGGGAAGCAGGCACGACGTATTGGAATCTCTTGGTGCTGGAGAGGGGGTCTTTCGAGACTCTGTAGAGGATGCCATCCCTTAGCTGGAACTTCCGCCATTCTCGAAGCAACTTCAAGGCCAGGTGATTCTCTCGAGCATGTTCACGTCTCGACGGTCTCGATTTCCGTTCGACTTAGAACATCACTCCGGCAATGGCGTCATCCTGTAACTGGCGAGCTCTCAGCTCATCTGTCGACCATGCGTGGAGTGTGTCCTGTCCACAGTCCCCCAAGCCCGTCAGGTGGTCACTGAGGGAAGCGGCCCGCTGCTGGGCGCCAAGGTCCCACACGTCCTGTGTGTCCAGAGCAGCTGACACATCATCACCTGACATGAAGAGGGGTTGCACGGTGCTGAGAGAGGAGTCAGTCGTGGCCTGAGGATTACAGGTGAGGCGGAACATGTCTTGCACGCAACTGTCGTTGACCTCGGAGGCTTGCTGCAGCAGATCAGCGTAGGGTTCAGATAAGAGCCGCTTCACAAAAGGGTCACGACTCAGAGCGTCAGCCACAACATTCTTCGGCCCGGGAACATGTCTGAGGTCAAAGGTGTATGGGGCCAGCTTGGACACCCAACGCTGCTCACATGCATCTAACTTGGGCTTTGTCAGGATGTATGTGAGCGGGTTGTTGTCCGTCCATACTGTAAAAGTGTGACCCTTCAGCCAGTGGCTGAATTTCTCGCATACTGCCCACTTCAGAGCCAAGAACTCTAATCGGTGGGCTGGATAGTTGGCTTGGCTTCTGCTGAGAGACTTACTGGCGAACGCAATGGGTCTGGCTACCTCTTCACCCTCTGGAACTTGGGACAAAACGGCTCCCAGGCCGTCCAGGGACGCGTCAGTGCACAGCACGAAGGGCTTGTTGAAATCTGGGTGGGCAAGAACTACGCTTGTCAACAGCGCCCTCTTGAGGTCCTCAAAGGCTTTCATGCACACTGGAGTCCAGTCTCCCGGAGTTAACTCACGGTAGGTGCCAGGCCTCCGAAGCTTCCTGTCATGTCTGCCTCTACGCTTTTGGCCAGCAGTTAGCGCAAACAGGGGCTTAGCAACGGATGAACAGCCAGGAATAAAATGCTGGTAATACATCACCATTCCCAAGAAGGAGCGAACTCTCTTCTGAGAAGGTGTGCACCCGTCCTCCATCATCAGATCCTGTGCTGTGAAGCTAGAGATGACATCCACCTTCTCCTGATCAATAGACACGCCACCCACATTCACAACATGCCCCAGGAACTTTACAGACTTGCGCAAAAAGTGGCATTTCTTCTGGGAGAGCTTCAGATTGTGCGCCCTCAACCTGGTGAAGACGACCTCAAGACGACACAGGGCCTCTGACTCAGACGGGGCAAAAACAAGTAGATCATCCAGGTAGCACAAGAGGGTGGAAAAATTGAGATCGCCAAAAATGCTCAGCATCATGCGCATGAATGAAGCGGGACTGTTACACAGACCTTGGGGGAGCCTGTTATACTCATAGAGCCCGAGTGGTGTCGTGAAAGCAGTGAGATGCCGATCAGACTCATGGAGTGGGATGTTATAGAACCCAGACGTCAGGTCCATTGTGCTGAACAGCGCATTGCCACCAAGGGCCGCAAGACAGTCTGACTGATGTGGCAATGGATGGGCATCTTTCACTGTCTTTGCGTTTAGCCAGCGGAAGTCTGTGCATATCCTGAGATCGCCATTCTTCTTCCACACCATCACTAGAGGCGAAGCGTACTCACTGATTGACTTTCTGATGATACCCTTCTCCTCCATGTCACTCAGAACCTCTCTCAGCTTGTGATAGTGCGCAGGTGGAATACGGCGGTAAGGAAGTCGGAATGGCCGATCATCAGTGAGGTGAATGCGGTGCACAAACCCCTTTGCCTCTCCACAGTCAAGCTTGTCCTTGGAGAAGACGTCCTGGAAACTGGAAAGCAGGTGAGCCAGCCTGGACTTACATTCATCTGAGACTTCACATGCATCAATGTCTACATCTCCGAGGCCACACGCGTCAAGACACTGCTTTGGAGACTGCAACTGAGTTGGAGCATTCATGTGAGGCTGAACGGCGCTGTTACAGGCAAGGCCCTGAGTCAGAGGAAGGTCTTCAATAGCCACACATGGTGAAACATCAGCCAGCTTTGTGTTACGGCGCAGCCTGACAGGGTACTCAGTGGGGTTGAGAACTCTCATGGGGATCCAGTGATCTCCCCACATTGGCGTGATGACGCGCCCCACTAGGATGTTCTTTGGCCCCGAGCGTGCTGTGGTGGGCTCCACAATCACTGTACTGCCTTGGGACACAGGGACATGGCTTGGCAGTTTGCCCCACACCAGGTATTCTTGTTTTGGCAACAGGGTGATGGCTCGCCTCAGCTTGACAGTGCCGATTGGACCCGATGGCTCTGGACCAGCCCAGCGCGAGACGCAGGTGAGGAGCTCCAAAACTTGCTCACACTCAGGGCTGGTGCTTCTGGAGGTGACAGCGTCCCAGTATTTCTTCTCACCTTTCATCTTGCTGAGGAGGGGCTTTAAGACGTTGGTCCCGATGATAAACTCATCGCGCTGGCCAGATATTACAAAAGTGGGCACGAGGAACTGTGATCCGGACACTTGAATCTCCAGTTCATAAATGCACTTCGGGCGTGTCGCTAAACCACCACATCCGATAAGAACAATGTTGCTGGGAACTGGCTGTGGACAAGGGAGAATGCCATATGCAGTCTCATTTCACCCTCCTCGCTCAGCGTGCATGACATGGAGCCAGAATCTAGCATGCCCTTCAGTGAAACAAGGCCGCTGACCACGACTGGCGTGTAGAACAAGTCAAGCCGCTGAGAATTGAGATAAATAGCCGTAGTATCGGCCGGCAAAAGTGCACAACTATTTACATAAATGGATTGGGAGTCATTGTCACTGAGGGTTTCAGTAGAAGAGCCCATGGTACCCCTCACACTACATGGGCTATCTAGTTTAACTGCGTGGGCGGGACATGGGCAGCACCAACTTGAGACTGATGTGCTGTGGGGCATGCACTCTTGACATGGCCAGGCTGCAGGCAGTTGTGGCAAAGCCGGTCCATTTTACAGTGGCTGAATGTAGTGTGCTGTAGTGAACCACACACTCTGCATGGCTGGCGTGTCTCACGGTTTGTGTACTGGCTCCGCTGGGTTGGCACGGCGCGCGGGGACATGGCGTGCGGGGGCATGGAGGCAGTGCACACTGAAAGTACTTTGTCCAACATGGTCACTACATGAGAGAGGCTCGGCTCAGCAGCAGGGGGACTGAGTGGCTGGGCAGACTCAGGCATGGCGGGGGCATGGGACTGGAACACCGGCGGAGCCATGGGTGGGGGGCCAGGCTCAGCGTGCTGGACAGTGAACTGGGTGAGTGGGCGCACACTCTCGGTAGACACTGGCGAAGAAGAAGAGCGGGCCACCCCTTCATTCCTCTTCAGCACCCTCTGACGTGCGTCCACTCTCTCCTGGATCTCGGACGGCGTCCACTTCTCAGCTGGCTTAAACGAGAGAGACACAGCAAGACTGGGGTCTGGGCAGTGAGACACAAACATTGTTACTAACTCTGCTCCTGGTTCCTCCAGAACTCTCCGCTGTCTCCGTAGACATTCCTCCGCCACATCAATGGCTTTGTTTAGACGAATCCAGTACTCCATAGCAGACTCACCGTGGTGTGGAAGAGTATTGTAGAAGTCTCTCATGGGCATGTTGGAGTATGTCAGCTCACTAAAATTCCTCTTCAAGATATCGAACACAGCAGATACGGTGTGACCAGAGGCTGGCTCAGAGCTGCACCGAAGAGAGACTCTCACTACATCCCTCGCCTTGCCTAACAGACGACTCATGACAAAGTCAGACTTCTCCCGCTCTGTGCGGTTCACATGACGAAGGTGGTTCAGCACTACATCCTCCCATTCATCGACTGAAAACTTGTCTGTGTGGTCACCCCTGAAGAAGGGAGGGAGCTTGGCATCTGACTGGACAGTCACACTAACTCTTGAGGCATCTGCTTCTGTAAGGGACGGTGAAGAGTGGCTAGGGTGCGGCTGACCACTGGCCTGCTGCAGTGCGGCTATACTGGCAGTAATGTTACTATTGATCTGCTTAGCCAGATCTGACAAGACAATGCCCAGTGTGTCTGCAGTAATCACCTGTGTGTTGGGTGTAGGGGCTGGACATGTAGCAGGAGAAGGGCCTGTGTGTGCAATTAGTGAAGGCATAGGGGCAGTATGTGTCACCGGTGAATGGGCTACTCCCATAGGCTGTGTAACTGCAGGGGCTATATGTGCTGCTGGTGTGGCTTGATCCGTGCAGGGCATATAAGCAGTGTCTCTCAGGGGAGTGGAAGTGGCCACTGGACATCTAACCAAGTTAACCTGTCCCACATTACCAACCTGCCTCCCCCTACCAAAACTGTGAATCCCCAAAGGATAAGCTCTCCCAATACCAGCCATACGCGAGCGGTCTCTAAACATAAAGGGCTCAACCACATCACCATCCCCAGCAAAGCTATCACCACCCTCAGCCATCTTATAGCATAATCAATTCAAACCCGGAATGCCTATGACACAAATATGTCAGTAAAAAAAATAATTACTATATCAGCTCAATACATTTAAATAAATCTGCAGAGCTCTAATAGTCAAAACTGAAGTACTACTATGAGAAAAAAATAGAGAGAGGTTCGAAGTGAAAGAGCATTAAGAGATACATTTGCAGAAACATTAAAAACACAATGTGATACTATATGCCCTAAACGGTATGCACGTCATAGAATACCTCACACGCACGCGCGCACACGCACAAACACACATACGAGCATACAGACAAACAAGTGCACCCTGCGAGAAGAAGGAGAGAAGCGCAGCAGTCCCGGGATCAAGCAGGCGTTGATCAAGCGAAGCGGAGTCACGGCACCAATGTAACCGGTTGGAGTTTCACTCTGCGTTGTGTTTGAAATAAGGATGACTCCGACACAAGGTGACGATTCATATGATGTTTTAGTGATTCTGTAATTGTCAGACACAGTATACATTCACCATGGGGCTTGGGGCTGCAATCTCACTCCTCTTCCCACAGCATACAGAGACAGGGCTAGTTTGTTACAATAAACATTTAACAGTATCCCTAAATATGGTGAAAACATATGAGAAAAACAATTGAAATCGCTAGGTTAAGAGAAGTGCTACAAAAATCCTAGCCTGCTTCTAATTATAAAACTCACTGTGCCCTGGCTAGCTAACTTAGCAAAACTCCGCTAGCATAACAAGTGAGTTAGCTAAGTTGCCAGGGTCACATTTCCATTTCTAAACATATTATACACAGAGACAACGAAAATAAACACACACCTGTAATTGTCAGACACAGTATACATTCACCATGGGGCTTGGGGCTGCAATCTCACTCCTGAGGAGACCATAAAAAGAATAGCTAAATAACTGTGACTAGCGTTAGCAACGCTAAGCTAAAGGATTGTCACGATGCCACTGGCTTATGTTACACCGGGTGGCGCTAACACATCAAAGTATTTGAAACCAGGCATCATATTCGTGTAATACATTAAGTAAGGGGTAATACACGGAATAGTGTTTAGGATTACAGTGATAAAACTGATGGATGACAGAATAGAAAGAAGATTTAAGTAAGATTAGGGAAAGAGAAAAGTGGAGAAACATACCTCTTCCCACAGCATACAGAGACAGGGAAGAGGATATGGAAAGCATAGAAATATGAATCAGAGAAACGGAAATATTAGAGGGGGATAGAAGGAGGGGGGCAGGAAGCTCCATAGACACCCATGACAGTGAAGAAGGCTACTGTAAGTCTAGTATAACGAAGGTGTGTCAAAATAAAAACCCATCTTTGTGTAATTATACAAAATAAAGAAAGGTGTTGAAAGCATACTGTTACACAGACACACCATCGGCTGTGCTCTCCTTCAGATTTACCCCATATAGCCAACTCCGAGGCTAAGCTAGACTACTTCATCAGCAACAGGCAAGACCTAGCATACCAATACACGCTTCTACGAATCCAATCTCCACAGCAAGAAACAAAAGTCACTTCTTACCTGACACGATGCACAACTTTGGTGACATTCCCTTCTCCCGTCACGCTTTAAATGTACATAATTCCTTGCTTAGTTGGTCCGTTTTTGTTCACCAAAGTGATGAGACTTCTCTTCACAACAAGTTAGCTCCTCCAATGGTTTCAAGACCTTATGATGCATGGCCAACACATCGCCGTTAATACCATTTGTATTACTACCTTGACACCACAAGCTAAACAAAACAAACTCGCGTCACTGCACCGTTCTACCAAAGTACGTCTAGGCCAAATGTCTAGGCCTAGGTACTGTTCTTTCCGGTCTGGTTGGGGTCTTTGAAGTTCTTTGAACACAAATGTAAGCACACGGCGGTGCCAATAAATAAAATCATGGCTTACCAGAGGCTGTGACCACCAGTTGACTACAACACCTCTCCAAAATTCCTCTGGAAATGCCCATCCAATTCGTTGTCAAAACTTCCCAAACTGTTTAGCCCATATAGTTCACATCAGCTAGTTTGATATTTGCTCACGGGCATTTTCTATGATGCTCAATGTTCCTCCGTAGCACTAGCAATCCTACAGTGAAAGAGAGTCAGCGCGGGCAATCTACAGTAGCTGCACCTGATAGTTTTTTGACTACAGATACACGCTTCAGTGCTATGCACCGGGACCTTGCATCGCAAAGCGATGTGTTTCAGAACATGTTTTATTATTGTTTAAAAAAAATAAATAAAAATAAAATAAAATAAATTCGTTTTTTTTCCATGGCCCTCCCCCTAACTCCGATTTTTTTTGCCATGGCCCTCCCCTCCACCTCATTTTTTTTCATCATGGCCCTCCCCCCCCTACGCACCAGCCCTCCCCCCCCGGTAAATTACGAACAGTCCCTAATCTGGGTTTCCATAACTCCTGTGAAATACTACAGGCAATCAGCCACCGTCTCGTTTTAAAGCATAACTTCAGCCATTTTCAACATGCAGTTGTAATGCTCACACTACCCTAGACTTGTCAGTACCTGAGATTTTTTTTTCTTTCTTTAGCCTTTTCCGAGATCCTGGACATTGTAAAAGGGTCAGAGTTTACGTTTCAAAAAACATCTCGATGTAGTCCCAAAAACATCCAAAAGGTAATGCAACATCAGCAGGCAACTAGCAAACAGCGATACCTTTTGGGAAAATATTTGGAGAGGGCCTGTGTTAAGAAGGTTTTTAATGTAAACAAAATCTGCCCCCATTAGAATAGCTCAGATTTCGGAAACGGCTGAGCCGAAAAATGCAGCATCACCGGGTACTGACAAGTCAAGGGTAGGGTGAGCAATACATCAGCATGTTGAAATTGGCAGAAGTGCTTGCATTAGGCCAGGTTTCGTATTAGAATAGAATGGCCATTGAATTCTATACATTATTTACATTTTCTGTAGAATAACAATATAGAAATAATAATAGAATAATTACTGCCAAACCAGAAATCGTGTATGCTTTAGAGGCCAAAGGAAAGGGGGGCATATCCTCTCCTAATCATGGAAGCTGCTGGGAAGTCATATTTTGCCTTGTTTTCTCATATTCATGCTAAATTAAAGGGGCACTAGGTAGGATGACGTCATTTGCCCTTGGCATGCCTGTCTCAAAATCTGTACCGTAATGAAAAAATACAGTTAAAATAAACTCTATGTGAGACTGTTTTTCATCACGGAATGCAAACTGTGCATGCAAACTGTAATGTCTCATTTCTAACTCTTCCATTTTCAGTCAATATTTGGTCAGTAATTGTGTTGTTTGTCTCTCAGTGATCCTTGTTCGTTTGGAAAAAAGTCACTCAATTTTTTTCGTTTTCGACATACCTCTTCCTTTTGGAGTACGCACTGTTGCAAATCCTCACATCCTTTTAAGTCAGAAAAAATGTCCCTCTCCGTCTTCTCCTTTACTGGACTCCTGTAGGGCCAAAGCACAAAACACAATTCTTTATTGTCTCATTTTTGGCCTCATTCATTAACTTTATTTCACATATGATTAGTAAAGATTTTTGAATTAAATTTTAGGTGGCATTCAGACTGCAATTTTAAATTCAGCTACTGCTCACACAAAATACATAACAGGTTCTCACTCTTGCAAAATGAACCATAGTTTTCAAAACTTCATGAACATATCTGGAAAGTAGTAGCCTGGCAAACCAGACTGAATGTGAAAACTTCAGTCTACTCGCAACTTCGGTTAATGCGTTCTGCCTGTTTTCGACCTTCCTCTTTCAACTGTTTCTGACCCGTTAGCCATAGGTAGCAATTAGCAATAGCAATACTCCTCCTCGTATACAAGGCCCAGCACAACCTTGCACCCTCCTACATCACAAGTCTCCTCCCCCCATACAATCCCACCCGCACACTACGATCCACTGACTCACTCCTCCTTACAGTTCCCTCCACACACCTGAGCACCATGGGCGACAGGGCATTTAGTGTTGTTGGCCCCACACTTTGGAATTCTCTTCCACTGTCACTTCGTCAGTGCTCTACACTGTCTACTTTCAAATCTAAGCTCAAGACACACCTTTTCACTTCTGCTTTTCAACTTCACTGACAGGCTCTTCCACTTTACTTTAATTATCAGTTTATTTTTATTTTACATATTATTATTTTTTTCCCCTCATTTTTATTTTATTTTCAAATGCATTCTACTTCTTTTTTCTTATTTTAAAACATTTATTTTTATTGTACTTTTATTTCTATTTTATTTTTGCAGTTTGATTTCTCTCCTATTGTTAATTCACTGAAGCTTTGTTATAGTTTCCCTACTGTTATGTGTTTGTTTTGATTGTAAAGTGTCCTTGGGTATTTTGAAAGGCGCTCAAAAATAAAATGTATTATTATTTGTATTATAGGCCTTCCAGTATTTTGCCAATGTAAAATGCAGCTTTAATATCACAATCAAACAAAAAATGAACAACTTAGGCCACAGGTGAGTGTCCTACAGCCTAGAGACCGATGCTGTATTTGACAGAGAAAAAACATGCGTGATGGAATCAACTTCTGGATGGCGAAATTCTACACTATCTTTGCAGGCTACACTATTCTTGTAGCCTACTAATCTTGTACACTGAGTGGTGTATTCACAAATAGGATACATCTCATCACAGTACTGTCAAATTCAGATAGGCTATGTGGCTGCTATTAACAAATGGACAGACGAGCCGCATTAGGTCTACTCTCTCTGCAATTAATAAATGGTCTGTGACATCCTCAAAACACCATCCCATAAGCAGCAATGTTAGGTACAGCGTGACGTAGACCTGTACCGGAAACAAAAGCTATAGAATGTTGAAAACCCAACCAGGCATTCTGTGGCAGTTGAGAAATAGCTTTCCTGCGGCAGAGAAATTCTCCCCCAACAGGACAATTTGTGAAATGCGGCTTTCACCAAGCTTTTACATACAAAAGATGCTGTGTAACCCAATAAATGGGTAGTGGACATGGAAAATGCATAATATGCATAATAGGACCCCTTTAACAGATCACTGAGGTATGTGGGTGGGACATAATCCTTGTTGTTATGGTTCAAATTACTATGACCAATCAAACAATCAATTTAGTCATAGACAGAGCTATGGAATTCAGAGTTGTGACAACTGAGGTGACATGATTCACATAGACCATGTTTGAAACAGGAAAAGTCGCTGTCCTTCCAGTTGGCTTACTGCTCAGTTGGCTAAATGGAGTAGTCAAGTGTGATTCCACGAAAAATTGGTTTATTTCTTCCTTTGTCAGTTGCCTGAAATTGTGGGCATAACGGGAATATTTCAGGGAAAA
>NC_085868.1:4091746-4094246 GCF_034702125.1 Engraulis encrasicolus
CAGCTTAATAGGAACCAATACAAATCCAATTATATTTATTATTTAATTACAACCAATACCAATACAATACGAATAAGAAGTATTAACATTTTATCTCTATATATGAGGTCTATAATATATGATCTTTATCAAATGCCTGTTACAGTACAAATTCACCATTTCTAATAGAAGTGTGATGTGCACTTTACTACATATATACAGTATAACAGAGGGACCATTGGGTTAATGTCATGCAGGTCTCGATTTTGTCCCGATTGGCGTAATTGCGCATTTCGGTTATTTCATTGAGAAAATAAATAAATAAATAAATTAAAAAAAAAAAATTTACATCCGGGCCGGATGGAACCCTCTGGCGGGCCAGATGCGGCCCGCGGGCCGTATGTTTGACACCCCTGATCTAACTGTACTGCAGCCAGTTGAGGCATAAATGCCATTTTTGTCCTTTGCTGCACTGTATGTGTGCTGCCTGTTACTTTTACTTTTAGAAAGACATATATGCTGTATTTAGAACAGTCTGCTTTAAAGATGTCCCAGTAAACTACTGTAAAAGTAATCTGAAGGGCTTTCACCTGGATGACCTTTGCATTGTCTGCTGATTTTTTTAACCTCTGTGGAAAATATGGTTTTAAATATGTCCTGTTCATTTTGTTTTAAGGATAAAGACAACAAATAAACAGCATTTTTACACACGTGTGTGTATTACTGCATACGACACTTTGATTGAACACACACAAACACACACACACACACACACACACACACACACACACACACACACACACACACACACACACACACACACACACACACACACACACACACACACACACCTTTTATTTTTATTTTATTTCTTCTTCACCCTTCTGCACACTTGTTTTGCACCGGCCATGCATTTCATTACAAGTGACACGCAAGTGTCTCTATGTACATGACAAATAAATATCCTTGAATCCTTGAATCCTTGATACTTATTATACATTGTGGGTGTGTATTATTTATAATTATACAATAGTTAGATCCAGTCGATATATTTTGATATATCAATGTCGACCAAAAGGCTTACAAAAGGCATCTAACTAAAAATATTGAAGTTGCACAGCTCACATGCATCATGCATGCATCATCATTCAAGTAGGCAAAAGTCCAGTCACAGTCCACACGGGAAAGGCGCAGATAACACAGTTTTATGGAATGGTGCACGCTGGCATAGCAACGATACAATCTGTCATTTCGGAACTACTTTGCTTAGCAGAGGAGGTGAACAACTAATGATGAAGGTAACTAGTAAACATTTGTCCTAAAATGTATTCTGGCATTCTTGTTGGCAATTGAACTATTGTATAAAAGCAATATGACCCTCGTGGTTGCTTAAGTTTTTCTTGGAGATCAAAAAGTATGTGAGTTCTCACTGCATCCACTCATGTTTTCATCAATATCACATGCAATGTGTGTCCTTATTAGGGCTGGGTAAAATAATCGATTTAATCGATTCTGAATCGATTTCATTTAAAATTCACATAATCGATTCAAAGGGCACAAAATAGATTTTTTTGGTTATTTTTCTTTTTGTTCTTTTTGTTTAATTTAGGTCTATGGAAAATACCCAGTAGGTATTGGTCAATTAGGCCTAGGCCTACTTATTACAAATTAGCAATCTGTTGTTCAAGCCACAGCCCTTTGAAATTTTTTATATAAAAATAGGCCACAGCATCTTTTGGGGGAAATCCTGGCACCAAGAAGGGAACGGATTGAATCGATTTGGAATGAATCGAATCGAATCAAATTGAATCGTGATTAATCGATTCAAAGCCCTAAGAATCGAAATCGAATCGATACAGGAACATGGGTGTGATACCTAGCCCTGGTCCTTATGGGCAGGTGATTTCAGATTGTAAACCGGTATAAAGAGAGTTTGTCCATGTGATGAGGAAGTGAACATAGTATGGCAGTTGATTTTAGTATTTTGAATGACAGTGTGTTCCATGAGAAAACCAGCCCTTTTCTTCATGATTTTCTTCATGATTCAAATTGTGTCCAAACCAATTCCCTGACATTGGTCAGGGGAGTTGGGAAATGTGTGAGGTGTTTTCAGAATTGCGTGTGAAGTACCAGAAATTGTGTGGAAACAATTGAGAAAAAAACAAATCACGGAATTGGTTAGGACACAATTTTGAAATGATGCTTGTGTTTGTATTTTGAGTACAAAATTGCCTTTTTAGAAGAGAGTACATCATTTTGAGACAAGACGGTAATTTTTAGGGGTAGTGAGGGGTTTTGCCTATTGTGTGTGAGTTTTCTGGATTTGTAGATCTGAGAATTCGAGAAATGATTCCAGAAATTGTGTGTAAGCAAGCGAGAAAAACTGTAAATAAACGGCACTGCATACAATACTACATACACATGTCTGTGTGTGTGTGTGTGTGTGTGTGTGTGTGTGTGTGTGTGTGTGTGTGTGTGTGTGTGTGTGTGTGTGTGTGTGTGTGTGTGTGTGTGTGTGTGT
>NC_085868.1:4106746-4109246 GCF_034702125.1 Engraulis encrasicolus
TCGAAACGATTGTGTAGAACTAAAGGCAGTATGGGAGTTCCCAGGCTAGGAGGTGGTTGTGGTTGGAGGGATTGAATAGTCAGCATTTTGCTAACCCTGTCCTCCTCCATTGATGAAAGTCTTTCTGGTAGCTCCTTGTCCTTTGCTGCTGCCCCGTCCTCATGACACAACGTCACTTGATTATTACATTACATTTCATTACATTACATTAATCTACACTGATAATTTAATCCAAAGTAATTTACAGGTATTGGCAGGGTATTGGTGATAGCCCCTGGAGCAGTGTGGCAGATAGGTGTCTCGGTCAAGGGCACTTCAGCCATTGATGAAGATGTAGGGAATGGTGCTAATGGAGCTAATGGTGGCCTCAGATCTTAATACCAGCTCCCAAACCATCTTCCCAAAGTTTAACCCAGAAATGTATTCGCTCATTGTTGCGTGAGAAAAAGCCCCCTAAAATGCGCTTTTGCTTTGGGAAACATGAGGAAGTGACTCTTGCTTTGCCTTACATTGCATATGAAAATATGTAATATTTTTAATAGTTTGTTTCCAGAATTCATGTTGATCATTCATTCACAAATTGTATTATTTTCATGAATACTTACCACCACCATCAAATTCTAAGTTTTCATTAAGTCTGGGAATATGATACTTTTGATACATGAAAAGGTATGTCTTCTTTCTGTCCGCCATTTTGAATTTCCAATAATTTAAGTTGTGATAGGCCACCGCTCATTTGTTTAGAAGGTGCAGGATTCAGTAGAAATTTCTGTATAAAAAGAAGGCAATCCGCACACTTCAGGTCTATTTTTGTGCAAAGAAGCTTTACTTCCAATAATAGAATTTTTTAACTGTCGTGACACTACATTTCCAGTTAGACTTTCGTCTTAAAGGTACACTGTGCAAGTGATGGTCAAAAAAGGTACTGCAACTATGCTGATCATTGAAACTGGGCTGCCTATTGCCAAATGTGATATTTTCATGAAAGTTTACTAAATAATAAATTAATCTTTTTCTAGTATGGCCCAAGTACAGTCATTTTTGCAGCTAAAAATGGCTATTTCTGGAAATTCAAAATGGCGGACCATGGAGAAGATCCCCCTTTTCATGTATGAAAAGTGCAATTTTTCCAGTCATGATGAATACTTAGAATGTGATGGTGGTGGTATTGTGTCTCTGTGTGTGTAGTACAGTGGAATCCGCTTATAGTGGTCACGGATATAGTAATCAACCGCTTATATAGATCAAAAAGCTTGGGACAGAATCATTTCTATACAAATGCTGTTTAAATAATTCGTTTACAGTGATCAAAAATCCGCTTATAATGTTCATTTTTGTCATTTTATGAATGTAAACATGTGCAAAAAGTATTGAAAAACTCAGTGTAGCCATTTCATTTTTTACTCTCGCGATTCCTTTCCCGACGTCTGCTTCTGTATATGCCAGATAGGTTGTAAGGGTATTGCGCGAGACTCAACTCGCCACTTTTCCGAGTGGTAGCCTACTGTAGCCTACTCTAGGGGCGCCAACCGAGGAGTGCAAACTCCATACAGTGAATGGGCTGCGCTCTCCCGACAGCACCCCAGTGAACTGCAGGCATGGCTCGACTGAGTGGGGACGCAACCTGTTTACATAGAAACTCTCTGGTGATGAGGCTGTGTACACATGCTTCTGTCTCGCTAGCCAATGTAGCCTAACGAGTTAACACCGGGCAGCAAGCACGTGAATCATGTCTCTCTTATTCTGGGAATGAAAAACATAGGCTCTTCGAAACGTATGAAAATTTACCAAAAACGAGCCAACGAGATGTTTTGGCGAAGCTTGGCATTCCTCAGGCTACCTTGTGTTTAAACTGCAACAGCTGTACAGGCTGCGTCTCCCCACGAGTCCCTCCCACTCCCCCTCGCCCTTCTCATCTCTCCTATGCCAGCAAGCCCAGCGCGACTTTCCCAATTCCAACCAGTTCTTTGCGTGGCTTTTTTTAAACGGTGTCCAAAAAAAAAAAAACACGTTGTAGGCTACTACTGTACAGCAGGCTATGCAACAGTGTGTTATTTATCGGTGTAGCAATTTTAAGTGCCCAGTCTTGCGGCGTTTTGCATGCATAACCTGAATCACACTGTGCAGAAACTCGCCAGAAAACGTTTGTGGAATGGGAACTTTACAAACTTATTTGACATCATAAGAGATGACGACCCGTGCGTGGTCTATGCTTTGAAATGCATGTAAGCCTCGTCTTTCTCAGCGCTCATTTTTGCCAGACAGGTAGAGACAAAAAAAAGGGGTGAAATAATACAAATTCGGTTTTAGTAATCAATCGCTTACAGTGTTCAAATTGGCTCGGACAAACGTGACCACTATAAGCGGATTCCACTGTAGTAGCATATTCTTCTGGAGGAAGATAGTGTGGATTTGGTCTTGTGTGTGTGTGTGTGTGTGTGTGTGTGTGTGTGTGTGTGTGTGTGTGTGTGTGTGTGTGTGTGTGTGTGTGTGTGTGTGT
>NC_085868.1:4119246-4129246 GCF_034702125.1 Engraulis encrasicolus
CACACACACACACACACACACACACACACACACAATCTCACCAGCGTTGACATGGCAACAGGAATGTAGAAGCTATCTGTTTTATCTATCTTTCATTTCTCTCTCTCTCTTTCTTTCTCTCTCTCTCTTTCTCTCTCTCTCTCTCTCTCTCACACACACAGACATACATACACACACACACACACACACACACAGACATACATACACACACACACACACACACACATGCACATACAACACAACCACTTCACCTGTATGGACATGAGATGCTAAGATTGGGGGTTGTGGGGGGTCTCTACTCCTTTTGTGTAGTTCTGAGTTCTTTTGTCGTGTTCTGTGTTTGTTGATCTGGTTTGTGTACTGTGGTAGGTTTGCTGTGTTCTATGTGGTCTGTGTCCTGATTGATGGGTTCTTAGTTTTGTGTTCGTTCATCAAGTCAAGTCAAGTTGGTTTTATTGTCAATTTCTTTACATGCACTGGTCATACAAAGAATTTGAAATTACGTTTCTTGCTTTCCCATGCAGACATAGACTAATCTAGGTAAGGACATAGACAGTATAGACATAGACAGTACTCATACATGGACATAAGACAGTATGGACATAGACAGTGCTCATACAGACATTTAAAGTGCAAGACTGGACAACAGAAGACTTGTAGAGAACATACATTAAGAGGAGGTATTTTGTTGTGCTTTTTTCTAAAAGTCCTCTAAAAGTTCATGTGGTCTGTGTGCTGTGTTCGGTTTAGTCCACTGACGTATATACTACATGGACAGCGTCTGTTGTATTCCATTCAACAGTTTTGAAGCATCCGCGATTTAGGGCTGCACAATTATGGGAAAAAATGATGATCACGATTATTTGGCTCAAAATCGGAATCACGATATGAATCACGATTTTTGTTTTTTTTGCTGAACTTTCTTTAAAATTATAACAAAACGAAATATAACCAAGAATCTGTTATATACGGGATGAACAAAATAGAACCAAATTGTAATAGCATGAAACTTAGGTGGCCAGAAACACCAGCCTGTCAGTGTGTTCTGGCTTCAAGGGTGCTCGAAGGCACGTCACTATTGCCACAATTAAATCCTGATTGAAATCACGATTTCGATATCACAATTAAATCACGATTTTCGATTAATTGTGCAGCCCTACCGCGATTGATCGACGAGGATTCTTCGACCCTAAATTTCCGCATTCGTACTTGAGCAATGCTGACAGCAAGGGCTGGTAGGATGATGGTTGTGTTTGACTGTCAATCAAAAGAATTCTAAAAGAATTCTAACTGTCAATAAAATCAACCAACAATGCTCATTGGTCATTAAAAAAAATTGAATAGCTCTCTAACATTTTTTTTGGCTTGTTTGAAGCAGACAAAAAACTACCATTTGCACGAAAAAGAGTAGATACGGCAAGAATTGACAAGGAGATGCATTGTTTCAAGTCTTCCGTAGAGACGGATGGGAAATGGCCATTTTTTCCGGGTTTCCGGGGCGATTCCCAACCCCCTCTGTTGCCGCACTTTGGAATAGAACCCACGGCGTCCCCTCTATTTGGTGTCAATGATTTACTCTGATCTATGTATTTTGTGTTATGTGTTCTGTTTGCTGGGTTCTGAATACTGTGCCTGTTTATGTGAGGTGTCTCCTGTTCAGGCGTCAAAAGTGAAAGTAAAGGTAAAAGAGAGAAACACTGTTTCCCTCCAACAGGTTACTTATCTGAGTAACCAGTGGACCTGTGTACTTGTCTTACGATCAGTTGACTCTGCACTGGTTGGATCAAGTGGTGTTCGTTTTGGTGTTTTTCAGTAACAACGCAGTCTACTGTATCTATCTCTTTAGGTACAATGGCGTAAATGGTGTAATACCACGTGCTAGTGTGGTACTTTTACATTACATTACATTATATTGCATTTGGCAGACGCTTTATAACCAAAGCGACTTTCAAAAGAGGACATAATCAAGCCAACATCATAAGAAAATACAAAGTGCACAGGAGATATATAGAACAACACGTGCAGTTGCAAAGAGGGGTTAGTGTTTTTTGTATATATACTGTATAAAGAGTAAATAACGAGTACACACACACACAAACTAAACTAAACTAAACATCATGTCAGGATTCTGCCCTGGGGCAAGGCCAGTTCAAGCATTAGTCTAGTAGATTCTCTCGAAAGAGGAATGTCTTTAGTTGTTTCTTGAAGGCTGCAAGATATGTGCTTAGTCTTGCTGCCTCTGGGAGACCGTTCCACCACTTGGGTACCACAACGGAGAACAATCTTGACTGGGAGTACCTAGAGCGACTGGATGGCAGAGCCAGACGGCTTGTGCTGGATGAGCGCAGTTCTCTTCCAGTAACATAAGGCGTTAGTAGGTCCTTCAGATAAGCTGGGGACGTTCCTGTTATGGTTTTGTAGGCAAGGGTCAATGCCTTGTGCTTGATCCGGGCGGCGATCGGTAACCAGTGCAACTCAATAAATAGAGGAGTAACATGGGTCCTTTTGGGTTGATTGAATATCAACTGTGCCGCCGCATTCTGGATCATCTGCAGAGGCTTTAGCGCACAAGCAGGTAGACCTGTCATGAGTGAGTTGCAGTAGTCAACGCGGGACAGGACCGTGGCCTAGACCAGTCGTTGTGTAGAATATTGTGTCAGCACAGGTCTGATATTCCGTACGTTGGACATCTGGAGTCGACAGGTCCGGGTGACTGAGTTGATGTAGTTGGAGCATGACAGCTCATCATCAATCATGACGCCAAGGTTTTTGGCGACTTTGTTTGGGGTCACGATGGTGGAGCCTATCTTGAGGTTGATGTTGTGACTGAGCGACTCACTGGTACTTACACAATAAATCTACTTTACTTTTACTTTTGTCAACTCTGGTCCTGTGCTTGGTTTACTGTTTTCTGTGTTGTAAGTTTCTTGCTCCGAGTTCTGAGTTCTGTCTCGGTGCCGTACAAGCTGAGTTTAGTCCAGGGTCACGTGTGCACTTGATGATTCATGAGACGATATTTATAGACACAAGCCAGCTCTATCTTTCTCTTGCTCTCTTCACTACACACACACTCTCTCTGTCTCGTTCTCTCTCCTCCGGAAGCTGTTCAGAACTTAGCTCTGACCCTGATTCAGGAAGGTGTAGTGTAGTGTAGTGTAGTGGGCTGCTTATTACCTTTTTAGACTTTTTCAGACATCTATATAGTAAGACATTTTTTGGCTGCTGCTGCTGCTGCTGCTGCTGCTGCGAAGATGTTCAGGGTGGGATCAACAGATTTTTGGGATGTCAAAATTGGGTCCCAGGCCAAAAGAAGTTGGTCTCCATCTTTCCAGTCCGCCCTCTTTGCTCCATCTGTCTGTCTCTACCTCTCTCCAAACACTATCTCGCTCTGTTTACAGCACATCTGTCTTTTCTACTTCTATTCCCTCTCGTCCATTCCCCATCTCTCTTCATCTCTTTACAGTATTTGTTCATTCATCTACTCCCCATTCTTTCTGCCCCCACACCCCTCTCTCTGTTTTCTTTCTGTCCACTCCTCCCTGTGAGATGCAACTCTGTCCTTGTTCTCACCATAGCAACTGTCTCTAAGTGATGCTGTCCTCCAGTGCAGTAGGACGCGGTTGCCAACAGAAACTCTGATGGCATCTCGCTCCCTAAACGTCTTCTTCTTCTTCTTCTTCTTCTTCTTCTTCTTCTTCTTCTTCTTCTTCTTCTTCTTCTTCTTCTTCTTCTTCTTCTTCTTCTTCTTCTTCTTCTTCTTCTTCTTTTTCTTTGTTTCTAAGCTATTGTAACCACTTTGTGACCACCGTTTTGTGCGTGGGTAAGGGAGGGTTAAATTTTTTAAATTAACTGGTGGCTCACACACATGAAGTCAGACGTGAAGTCAGACACTACAGTGGAGCATAACATCACACATACTGTAGACTAAATGAATTCCCTGACACACAAAAGTACACACACACACACAATTATATTTATATTTATATTTATATTTATATTTATATTTATATTTATATTTATAGTTCTTATCATTTATTTAAACCGCAACCTCTTAACCTTTTTAACACATATACACTTTTAAAGAACAACTTCAAGATGTGGGCCATCTTATTTTTATCCTTTCTATAACTAGGAGAGGAAAAGAAGCAAGGAGGGCCTTTTGGCCCGTGCCACCTGAAGCCACTCCCACAGGCACCCAGAAACGAAAACACCCCCACAACACACACACACACACACACACACACACACACACACACACACACACACACACACACACACAATTTCCATATAGGACTCACAGTTCAACGGACTATACGTACAGTAGTAGTTCCCACACAAACATACGTCACTTTTCTTCTTTTCTCCCTTCCTTCCTTCATTCGTTAATTAATTTAGTCATGCACCTAATTGTCATCCTTCATTCATCATTTATACCTGTACACTCTTGCCTCCTAGTTGTGCTTTCCTCCCATCCCACCTTCCATCTCCCTCTCTCCTCCCCCTCCTCCTTTGCTCTCATCTCTCATTCTCTCCTCTCCCATCCCCCTCTCATCTGAATTCTTCCCATACCCTCTCTTTTTCTCCTCTGTGCTCCTCTCCTCTCCTCTACCATGCTCCTTCCCAACCCCCTCTCCTCTCCTCTCCTCTCCTCTCCTCTCCTCTCCTCTCCTCTCCTCTCCTCTCCTCTCCTCTACCATGCTCCTTCCCAACCCCCTCTCCTCTCCTCTCCTCTCCTCTCCTCTCCTCTCCTCTCCCATCCCCCTCTCCTCCATCCTCTCTCCCGATCCCTTCTCCCTCTCCATTTCAGTCCAGGGGCCACGTACAGTCAATTTGATTTCAAGTATGCCGGCAAATGTTCTGCTTCATATTGGAATCACATTGCTATCTGGAGGTGGATGCCAGTGGGCATATCAGGAGCATCGACTGTATATGGCAAGCAAAAAAGACAAACTTGTTCTCAAGTACTGACAACCTGAGCTCTCAGATACCAGCAGCAACTTCCTAATGGGCTAGAGGTTAACTTCTTTTGTGACATTCTTAGTTTTTTCCCTGTACAAGTCTGGGGCCAGATGAAACCATCTGGGGGGCCATATCCGTACCCCAGACCGTATGTTTGATTGACACCTAGGGGTGGGCGATATGGCAAAAAATTCATATCACGATTTTTTTAACATAAAGTTTTGATTTTGATTTTTTTTATCACGATCTTCCATCAGAAAATAAAAACAACAAAAGGTAATTCATATACTTGAAATGCATGTTTTGTGAAGCTTAATGAAATTTGACAGGTCTAAATTAACACCTGCACTCTATTTCCTGCTCGTCTGTCATTCGTCTATTTTGTCCGCGTTAGTACAGGCACAACTACATACCCACCTGATTCTCATTATCAACACCACATTTATTTCCCACTCACCTGCCCCAAGTCAGAAACTCGCTTTCTCGCTTGTACCCTTCATCCGCCCCGATCACCCCTATCTTCGTCATCTTAATCGTTTAATCCAGGATTCAGCCCTGCGCCTCCTTGGTTTCGTTCACTCTCTCAATAACCGGCATGGGGGTGTCCGCTTAGAGCTTACTTAGTATTCGCGGGGCGCGGGTATTGTCCGAGCTCTCAGTACCCCGCACTCCCGAGCCCAAGCATCGTCTTTTAACCCTATCGCGCCGGATGCATCATATATGTCTCATCAAATTCAAAGCCCTCTCCACGCTGACACAAAAAAAAATCCATCTCAAAAACATCCTGCGTGTCATTTCCAAACGTCCTGCAGTACGCGGAAACCGCCACAAGAGAGCAGCGGTCAACAACAAGTTGATCACAGCTCGGCGAAAAATGCAAAAATGGAGTAGAAGCGGTTTCCCTGACCGACGCTGAGATATCGACAAATTGCAAAAGGTTTGTGTACAAATTTCCGAAATATAACTCCACATCCTTTAATTTGAACACTTGCTTTGTGCAATTAATCAAGGAAGAGTTTATATTTTTACACCGTGTTGCAGAGAGATCGTGCTAAAACTGATGAGACATATAAGCACCATCCGGCGGTGGCAGGAAGTCAGCCATCAATGCATTTGCTCCATAGGGAAACTTACAAAGCATACCACGACGATCGTTTAACAAAACACACAAGTTGTTTTACTTCAAGACAAAGATATTGCCTTAAGAAACACGTTTTACTTACGATTTTGAAAATGTAATGCAAAATGTTGAAATTATGATCTCGTAAAAAATGCATTGAAGTGAATGGAGAAATGGTCCAATTGTAGTAATGGACCCATATATTCAAATTACACATCAAAAATGAATAATGATCTATATTACACTCATAAATAGGTTGTTAAGCATTCGATCAGCTATGTTTTTACATAGATTTTAAAAAATTACCCAACCAGGCTGTGGGAAATGTAAAATATGGTCCTGCTAAAACAAGGATAGGCTTAAAAAATGGCAGGATCTCACTAAATATTTAAAGATAATCCTCAAATTAAATTGTCTGACAACTTTTTTAAATTAAAAAAAAGATGCAAATGCATTAAAAGTCATTTTTCAATGGTCATGAAATTGGAATTTTCATTCCCTTTAAAGCCTGATGCATCATATATGATGCATCAAATATCTCAGTGACCTTAACAAAATTTTGATTTTTTTTTTTACATTTCTTATAAGGGACCAATATTGAAGCAAATTCCAAAAAATTAGAATTTTCTCTCATTGCTTTCATGGTTCAGGTTTCACAGGGTTAATCATAACAGAGGGCTCGGCAGTAATTTCAGCACCATGGCCAGCGGCCTTGCCCAATACGCTATTTGCTTTTGACTCATGTTCCTCGAGTGCAGTGGTGTAGTGACCCTGTTAAGCATTTTCATGATTTCTCGAGTTCAGTGGTCCAGCGACCCCGTAAAAGAACTTTCATGATCGGTTGGTCGCGCGGACGATCACGAGAAGCCCGTCCTCCAGCGAGAACGAAGATTTATGCATACATAGGCTACTGAACTCAAATTTCAGATAGCGCACTTATGAAATTTGTATTTGCGGTTAAGTATGGAATAGCGGACGACGAGGTGTCCCGATATCAAGGGAAATAATGGACGAGGCGGAGCGTTCTAAACAGCCCGACGGCGCAGCCGAAGGGCTGTTCGCTTCGCCAAGTCCATTTTCCCTTGATATCGGGACACCTCGAAGGCCGCTATTCCGCTTATCACCCGGTTACCAGCATTTAAGTATGAATTTATTAATATGTTGATCTAAGGCTTCGTGAGAAAGTAGATTCACCACTGCGCTTGGTACGTTGCTATGGGCACCACTTCCTAATCTAGTGAGACGCGCCTCTATCGGAGGCATGCGCGCGCAGAATGTTGGGGTGACTTGACAACCAAATGCGATAGAATTGACGACTGGGTTTTTGACTTGACAACCAGATGCGATAGAATTAGTAACGGGGTCTTGACTAGACAACCAGATGCGATAGAACTAACAACGCGGTCTTGACTAGACAACCAGATGCGATAGAACTACGGCACTAAGCCAGAAAGTTAGAAAAGAAGCAACTTGGACGCCCGCACGCCCGCATGACATCATAGGTGTCCTGCTACTGGGGAATAAAAGACACCTGCTCAGCCAATCAGAAGACGTTCCGTCTGCTCACTGGGTGATAATGAAATGTTAACACACTGATGACACTCTCATGAAGTGCACAATTGGAATATAATAATGTATGGAATAAAAGACAACACAAGTAAGTAAACATCACTCTAATAGTGATAAACTAAGCATCCTCACTGCACGACGATCCATACGATTTGTTCACTTTGGCAGATTCGAGACGATCTTGTACTCGATATTACGACTCACGATTTAATATCGTCATATTGCCTTCCCCTATTCACACCCTTGCTGTGGTGTAGGTTGGTTAGCACATGACGTTAGGATTATTTGTTGACTTCTTTGGAATGTACTGTATAGCTGATTTTTCCTTATTTCAAAAAAGGCATACACTGGTCTACAACTGACAGATTGAACATGTTTGAGACGGCCTTCACAGGGAGTCAAGGCCATGTCAAACTGGTGAATCTCTGTTCAATACCAAAGTTGCCAAACCGTGACAGCTCTTGTAGAGAAGTTCACCGTAAATTAGAAAACCTCCTCTGCGGTGCTGTTACTACTGAACCCTACTGTAAGCGCACGTACATATACACACGCACACACACACACACACGCACGCACGCACGCACGCACGCACGCACGCACGCACGCACGCGGCGCGCACACACACACACACAAACACACATTAGTTTGTCTTTCTAAACAACTTTGAGTATTAGGACCTACTGATGCACCTCTGAGTAGAGGCAATGTGGTTAATGTAAACATTAAACTGAGTAGAAATATTACAGTGTACTTTCCGTGGGGAAGCACGCGCGCACACACACACACACACACACACACACACACACACACACACACACACACACACACACACACACACACACACACGGCCATTAGACTGCGTAGGCTTATCAGTACCTACCTTCCCTGGGGCAAAAGCAATGCAGCCTTGTGGCTCTGGACTTTGATGAATACGAGAAAGACTCTCCCATTACTTATACTGCCAAACCACGCACACTGGGCCATCCTTCAGGAGAGAGAGAGAGAGAGGGAGAGAGAGAGAGAGAGAGAGAGAGAGAGAGAGAGAGAGAGAGAGAGAGAGAGAGAGAGAGGGAGAGAGAGAGAGAGAGAGAGAGAGAGAGCGCGCAAACACTGAGAAGAAAGAGATAAAATGGTAGTGGCAGTGAGAAATAAAGCTGAGAGAGAGAGAGAGAGAGAGAGAGAGAGAGAGAGAGAGAGAGAGAGAGAGAGGTGATAAACATGGCTTGTAGTGACAGTGAGGAATAAGCCTGTGTCTCTGGCCTCAGCTGATTAATGTACTGGGCCAACTGGAGGAAAGAAGAGGGTTTTAGGGTCAAACCTCCTTATACTGTACAATATTTTTTTCTTTCATATAGGCCTACTAAAACATATTTGGTTTACTTTCTGACACTAAACTATGCTTTGGCTTACTTTCTTAGTTTGTAGCTAGTATGTTTTGGTATAGGCATATTATTATAAACCAGGGGTGTCAAATATACGGCCCGCTGGCCGCATCCGGCCCGCCAGAGGGTTCCATCCCGCCCGGATGTAAAAAAAAAAAAAAGAAGTTTTTTTTTTTAACTTTTTTTTTTTTTTTTTAATGAAATAACCGAAATGCGCAATTAAGGCCCTCGGGGCAAAATCGAGACCTGCATGACATTCACCCAATGGTCCCTCTGTTACACTGTACATATGTAGTAAAGTGCACATCACACTTCTATTATAAATAGTGAATTTGTACTGTAACAGGCATTTGATAAAGCTCATATATTATAGACCTCATATATAGAGATAAAATGTTAATACTTCTTATTCGTATTGTATTGGTATTGGTTGTAATTAAATAATAAATATAATTGGATTTGTATTGGTTCCTATTAAGCTCAAACTGGAAACGGGATGTTAGAATGCGTGAAAATGCAGGAAATTACATATAAGAAATGCAACATTTTCTGGGGGAAAACCCCCAGACCCCCCGCCAAAGTGAACTGTCCCATATTTAATTAATTGACGGTTGGCAATGAATGAATGAAGTCAAGGAAATTTTGCATAGGATTATCAGTATTGCATTGCTTTCTACATATTCAACACACTTAAAACGTGATAGTACTGAACACTAATCCTCTGCTTTACGTTTTTTTTTTTTTTTTTTTGCGATGATGTTACTAATGCGGCCCGCTTGAGGTCCACATGGGTTGTATGCGGCCCCCGGACCAAAATGAGTTTGACACCCCTGTTATAAACTGAAGAATAAACTGAGCAATAAAATGAACATACTTGTCTGTCTGTCTGTCTGCCTACCTGTCTGTCTACCTAAGTAATGCACCTAGTTGTCTCTATCTCTGCATAATCTTGCTGCCCATCTGTGTGTCT
>NC_085868.1:4139246-4149246 GCF_034702125.1 Engraulis encrasicolus
CATATCATCAAGTAAAAGTTTACTTAAAATATTTTACCATGCACATGCACTTTGCAAAAGGATTTTATTTGCATGTGCGAGGAAACATACTCTATGTAGGCCTATGAAATGAATGTATATATAAATCATAAGTGATGTGATATATTGCTCAGGGGGCATTTCATACTTAACTTAATACTACTTAGGCTTAAGTACTACTTCAATGTTTTATGCATTGTCTTGCTCTGGGCACAGTGCACAGTTCTGTAGACATTCTTTAGTTAGTGTTAGGATTGGCAGGCAATTGGTCCACCCACAGGAAGACTTGGCATGAATGTATGTGATTGTGCTTATTTGTGTGTGTGTGTGTGTGCATGTGTGTGCATGTGTGCGTGCGCACGCGCGGGCGTGTGTGTGTCTGTGTGCGTGTCTGTGTTTGTACGTGTGTGTATGTTGTTTGTGTGTGTATACGTGTGCGTGTCTATGTGCATGCAGGCATGCATGCGTGCGTGTGTGTGTGTGTGTGTGTGTGTGTGTGTGTGTGTGTGTGTGTGTGTGTGTGTGTGTGTGTGTGTGTGTGTGTGTGTGTGTGTGTGTTTATATAGTTGGAGCATCTCTGCTGGGTAATCAATGTGGCATCATGGCAGTTCTCCTGTACTGTTCCCATGGCAACCGTGTGTCACACGTGTTGCTCTTCACATTCAGAAGACAAACTGAGAGAGAGAGAGAGAGAGAGAGAGAGAGAGAGAGAGAGAGAGAAGGCAGACAGACAGACAGACAGACATACACAGCGAAAGAGAGGAGGGGGTAGGGAGAAAGAGTAAGAGAGACAGCTATTGGGTACGTCACCATTCTCCTATTAACCCCTTTGTGCTGAGCCTATGGTGCTATTACACACACAGTATGTGGATATTTTTAAATAGAGCTATGTTTTATCCGTTTAAGTGTTAACACATGTGGATTTAAACAAAAACTAAATATACATATAATAGACATATAGCCCTCTAAATTGACTATTTTTAAAACCGGTTTTGAAAAGTTTTGAAATGCACATTCTAAAATGTTAACGTGTACACAAAAGACCAAAACCAAAGCATTTTCAAAAGTATCCATATACATCTACACAGCTTCTATGTGATCACCTTCCTATCATCAAAATTGTAATGTCCAAGTTTTACGTAATATGTAACTTACATGTAGCTAAATCTCTCATGCATGTCAGTTGTAGGTGTGCATAGATGAGTGCATGCATGCGTGCCTGCGTTCATGCCTGTGTGCGTGTGTGTATGTGTGCGCGCGTGTGTGCACTTATCTTTTGCATGCATGTGTGTGTGTTGCAGGTCAGAGCCGCCTGTTCCGCTTCCGGTTGCCAGGGCTGGGGGTGCTGGGCGTGAGTAAGCAGTCTCTTCCTCAGGAGGATCCAGATGGGGTGACGGTGGATCCCCCTCCTGCACCTCCCTCCTCTGGCAACCTCAACTCCTCCTCCACCCCTCACCGCCGCCGCTCCTCCTGCTCCTCCTCCTCCTCCTGTGTCTCCTCCTCCATGACCCCCCGCGACCTCCACCCCCCCACGCACGACAGCTGCAGTCCCTCCCACACCAACGACACGCGCGCCCTGATTGGCTCGGCCTCCGACACCCGTGCTTTGATTGGCCCCGGCTCCCCGGCCCTGTCTGGACCCCAGGACCACTCGTCGCCGCGTAGCAGGTACACTCACGCACTCACATGTAAAACACAAACACATACACACACACGTGTCACGTTCAGGCCAACTGAGAACTGTGCCATAAAGGAAAGTTGGTTCGCGATGCGAACGAAAAATATTTGTTTTTTCTCTGCGATCCGTGACAACAGCAGGGCCGTGACGATCAGGTAACAACACACAGTCACGTGCGGAAACGTTCAGAGCCCGCTATAAACGCGAGTGGTTCACTGGTAAGCACTTTAGTGCCGAACGTACAGTAACTGGTGTAGGCACTGGCAATGGCACCCCCCTGGTTGGCCTGAAAACAGTGACAGTGTTACTGTGTGTTGTATTTTGTGTTGTCCTCAGTGTTTTCCTCTAACCTGGCTCCTGTGGTCCTCTCTCAGGTCCACTCACAGGTGGGAGAGCTGCACATTGGTTTGGTCTTCAGAAGAGACAAATTAAATGAGAAATGAGAGGACTGTCCTTCATAAATAAATACTTACTGTACATAATCCTTCATCACTCCATGATGAAAACACAGCATATTTGTGGTTCCTCAGGGGACAAGAGGCCAATCGCGATGAGAGGCGGGAACATGAGCAGGAAGTGGAGGGTTTAGGGGCGGAGTCTCGCGTCTGCCTCAGGAGATCGTCATCGGTACACGACATCGAGGCCTTCAGATGCAACAACCGCAACCAGCGCTTTAGAGACCGCCACGCCAGCGAAGGTAAACACCCACACACACACGCACACATGCACGCACGCTCGCATGTACACACACACACACACACACACACACACACAAACAGAAGCACACACCCAAGGACGCACAGCAAAAGACCAAATTTAGTATGCCACATTGAGTCTGTAGGCTGGGTTCACTACGAGTTTGATTTTGGACAAGTTTAGCTGAAGGTAGTGTTCCTTGCTTCATGGTGACATTTCAGAGAGACATGTGGAGAGACTACAGGGAGATATGTGCTGTTATCTTACTGGATTGACAGATAGAAATAATTCTTAAAATAAAAAAAATATATAATGGCAACAACAGCCCCCCTCCCATATCTAGCCCAATATAGGATGTCACTCAAATATCTGGTGCAGGCACTCCTGCAACACAAACCCAGGCAGGGATTATGCTTAACTTGAGGACCAAATACAAATATTTATATACATTCATTTCTTTATGGGTAACACTTTAGAATAAATTACTTGTGATAATCTAGGAGTCGCATTCAAACTACCCACTCCATCGTTGTTACTCCTTTTCCCCTAACTCGATCAAGTTATCATGATTAGTAAGCAACAGCAATATAGTGATGTTTAAAATAATCGTATTTGTTATTACTGCCACAGACAAGTTGCCTGTGAGATCTGGCCTTTCGGACAGTATTGTGAATTCAAAATAATAGCCCACCTCTGGTTGACACAGTAACAGTTGTGATGACAGTAGTCGTCATGTGGAATTGATTGTAACATGTCCTGCCCTATGTCGGATCACTGTGTTGGAATCAGACTGCTGGAACAGAACACATGTGAGCAGGCACTTCAAGCACTCTTCACAGCTGTGGGTAATGATCAGCATAGCAGGGATACGGGAATGCCAGCCGGCGATTCTAAGCTGTGTGTGTGTGTGTGTGTGTGTGTGTGTGTGTGTGTGTGTGTGTGTGTGTGTGTGTGTGTGTGTGTGTGTGTGTGTGTGTGTGTGTGTGTGTGTGTGTGTGTGTGTGTGTGTGTGTGTGTGTGTGTGTGTGTGTGTGTGTGCCCGTGCCCAGCAGTTAACCTGTTGGACCTAATCAATGTTGGAGTGTGTTTGTGTGTGTATGTAGTGAACCAGATCAATGTGTGTGTGCCAGTGTGTGTGCAACATGCGTGTGTGCGTGCGTCTTATGTGGATATCCGCTGTGTCCTTGACTAGTAGTGAATATGTGCTTTGATTAAATGGTATTCACACACACGCACACACACACACACACACACACACACACATACACACACTTTCACGCACACACACACACACACACACACACACACACACACACACACACACACACACACACACACACACACACACACACACACACACACACACACACACACACACACACACACAGAGAGACAGATGCCCTTTGGCCTTGTGTGGGCTGCTACAGTACAGTGAGGGGCCAATATGGTGTCTAATGACGCTGGTGTCTGATGTTTCCATCCAAGCATGTCAATGACATGTTAGATGTTAGGTCATGACCTGTGTGTGGGTTGGTGTGTGTGTGTGTGTGTGTGTGTGTGTGTGTGTGTGTGTGTGTGTGTGCGTGTGCGTGTGCGTGTGCTTGTGTGTGTGTGTGTGTGTGTGTGTGTCATGGCCATGTCATGACCATGTCATGACCATCAGGAGTCTCCTTCACCCAGGTCAAGAGATTAGCTGTCAGAGGCTGGAAAGAGGAGGCCAGGAGACATTCCATCTTTCAGTTGTGCATTTACTGTAGACCAAACCGGTTAAATGACATGTTGACCTCTTTGATCCACACCTTAAGGAACGGATAGTCACACAGTAAGGAAAACGGGGTCACCCTTTCAATGCACATCTTAACCCTTGTAAGGTTTTTGGTTTTGTGAGGTTATGGATGGTTATGGAGTTGTGTTGCAAAACCATGTTTCTTTCAAATGATTTTTCTTCAGTTATATGAACTTAGAGCATGCATGGCAATACACAATGTTATTAAATTATATTTAAAATTGAATTGTATATAAGCTGTAATAATGGATATTATTACTTGCCGCAACACCTTCAGTCTTGCTTCTAGTCAGGCCAGGAGCTATGCCAATATCGTTTCTGAGCTCTTGAAAAATTGGGAACTGCTTCCGCTTCATCGGGAAGCAAACAACCAGTAGCAACCCAAAGGATTGCGGGTCAATCATGCCATTTGGGAAATGTTAATTGTTATGCTCTTGGTCAGACCAAGTCTTGAAGACATTTGAAAGTCGATGATAATCAGGCTAAAAAGGTACCACACTTTTCAATCACGATAACTATGTATATCATCATATTGACCAGCCCTAGAACCAAGCTTTATGGAGCCACAGATCTGGTGAGAACCAGGTTACCGAACAGACGTACAGTTACCTGGCCAAACCCCCTCACTGTTGATGTGATGATGACGCCATATATTTTATATTTATATTTTACTTTTGTATAATAGATGTGTTGTATATATTACAGTGGCATGTGGTTTGGGAAACACACACACACACACGCACATACACACACACACACACACACACACACACACACACACACACACACACACACACACACACACACACACTCCCATACAGGCGCATGTGTCATCTCCATCAATATTAAAGTCAATACTCCCCAAGGTCAGAAATAACCTCTCTAATTTCAGAAGGACACACACACACACACACACACACACACACACACACACACACACACACACACACACACACACACACACACACACACACACACACACACACACACACACACACGCATTCACTTTATTAACCCCTACCCTCCTCTCCCTTCTTCACTCCTCCACTCATCCTCTCTTATTGGATTCTCCTTCTCTCCTATTTCTCCACTCATTCTCTCATCTTCTCTCTTCTGCCCTCTCCTCTCCTCTCTTCTTCTATCTTCCTCTCTTCCCCTCCCCTCACCTCTTCTCTTCTCTGCTCTCTGCCCCTCTCCTCCCACTCCATTACTCCTCTCTATTCACCCCTCCATATTTCTCTCCATCCTTAACTCTCTCCCCTTCTCTACCTCTCTCCTCCTTCTAGATAACGGCCGCAGCATTAAAGGTAAACAGCAGAGGAGTCCACCCGTCGCTCCGTCCATCCGTCCGCCTCTCCCTCTCTTTCTCTCTGTCTCTGCCTCTCTCTTTCTCTCTCTCTCTCTCTCTCTCTCTCTCTCTCTCTCTCTCTCTCTCTCTCTCTCTCTCTCTCTCTCTCTCTCTGGCTGTCTATCTGTCTATATATCTATCTGTTAAATTGTCAGCATGAGCCTGAGCTTACTGCATGGAGCATGGGTTATTTCTCTCTCTCTCTCTCTCTCTCTCTCTCTCTCTCTCTCTCTCTCTCTCTCTCTCTCTCTCTCTCTCTCTCTCTCTCTCTCTCTCTCTCTCTCTCTCTCTCTTTCTCTCTCTGTGCTTGGTTGTTTCATTTGACCAATGGCGGATCTTGATTTGCTTAGATGAGTGATTGCTGATTGTTTGTTTACAGTATATGCCAATAGCTGACTGGATGCTTCGGGCTCTGACCTTTCACCTCCCCAGCTGATCAGCACTTCCTCCCTGTTCTCTTATCCTCGGCCATTTCTCAAATTCAAGTGTGCTGGCCGTTTCTAGTATCGGTATGATACATTTTCGGTCATCGCCAAATACTGTTCCAAAGGGAAGACTGCTTCCGAATTCTATCAGGTCCCATAGACTTGATTCGTAGAACTGTCAAGGTTGCACTTGCTTCATCCTTGCTGTTACAAAATTACATTACATTACATTACATTACATTACATTACATTTGGCGGAGGCTTTATAACCAAAGCGACTTTCTAAAGAGGACATAATCATAGCCAACATCACCAGCAAATACACAGGAAGTGCACAGGAAATATACAGAACAAGTGCAGATGCAAAGAAGGGTTAGTAGGCATGGTACGGTTTGCGTTGCAAACCGAGACCGTACGGTTTGCATGTCACGGAACGGGGTAGTGGGCAACCGCACGGTGCCCACGGTTTAAAAAAAATAAAAAAAATAGAGTGACCACCGGCGGACGACGCTATTAAAATCCTACTACTTTTACAAGCATAAAACACAAAGACTACGTAGGATATTGAGTGTGGAAAGACTGATTTCTATCAGCCAACTGAAAGACATAATGTAACAGCATGCGCCAGCTGACTAGGCTACAGTAGCCTACAAGCAAGTGCAGGTCGGTCGGCAGCGTCAGCCTCTCCCCCCTCTCTCTCCACGTTAGCGCAAGTGACTGTTCCCAGCCTTTATGCTGACCATTTTAAATTAAATGAACATGAATTTACAAACAATGACAGATTAGCAGAACAAAGTAGACTATGACTTACGTTACAGTAGCCTAGTGTAGGCTATAGCCTATCCACGTGGCATTGAATGGGGATTCCGGACGGCAAAATGCGAGATTATTGAACATATCCATCAGATTCACTGTGCTGTCCTTAACTGCAATCAACTGTAGGCCTAATTATATGTAGCTAGTTAAACTCTGATGGACGGAAGGGGACTTTGTGCTGTTGCCTAGTTAACATTGATGTTTAACACTATAACAAAAATAAAATTTGACTGTTTTAAAAGGCTCAGCTTCACAGGAGTTTTGTGAAACATTCTTGTGCATACACTTCTAAAAAAACGATCTTTTAAAATTATTTGTTAACTTTCACATTTTAACATAACATAACCCTATCACTTGTTCACTTAAAATTGAATTTGACTTCTGATTTTACTTCTATGCTTCTCACGGCCGGCAGTTTCATGATAGGAAGCAACTGATTCATAAGCGCAAACAGAAATGTTCTAAGCTATGAGATAGCCGTCTCTCATTGGCTCCCATTATAGCCCCGTTGGCGCACGCAGCCAAGTAAAAGATGAATGGGAGCCTACTGGGCTAAATGGCTCAGCAGGGATTTGTGACGGTTCTGTTCTCTGGTTTGTAAAGATGTGTGCACATTCTGTACCTTATCATGGAAGTTGTATTAGAAGTGAAGTTAAAGGTTCCTGACATGGCTTTGTTCTCCCAAAGACGTGTTAGTTTTGTCCTGCAACACGCTAGCATTCGGCTAATACCTGCTGGCTGAGGAATCTCTGCGACTATTCACGACCAGAGCTGACGAGAGACGTACTCTGACTGATCCTCCTAGCAGAGACATCTACGGTCACACACCTCAACCCCCACCACCGTCCAACATGTTAATTGAAGGTGCCCAAATTCTTAAGGACGAGCGCAGTCATTTCCTTTACCCCATGTACACATGCCGCTTTTCCACCACCTTAAATGCAATAAATAACAGGTGTCCGCAACAATCCTAACATAACTTTAAACACATCGACATCTGAAGTCAGACTTAAAACTACAAAACAAATGGCGTATGCCGTAAAGTCGATTGTCACGTGTTATGTCATTGCTATAGTTGAAATAAGGGTCATTTTCACGAATCTAACACTTGACAAGATGCAAACGTGTCGGCAAATGCTTTCACTTACTCATATCTATCGAACGCGACTTCATTGTTTCCAGGGAAAAAATCACACGGGCAGATAGTTCTAAGAGAAGCGTACAGCCCCATTGGCACCCATTCATTATTTACTTGGCTGCGATAACATAGCTGCAGTGCCACTCCTGGCCACACCAGCTAGTTGTCGTTCTTGTACAAGATTCCATTTTCTTTGGCGCAAAACTCGCAGAAAGCGGTATCAAAATAAAAGTACAATTCGTTCTCAGTGTGTCATTAACCAAAATAGTCATACTACACTGACCTAATGGTCCTATTACCTACAGGAGTGTAGCTGTTTTATTTTTACACGTCAAATGTGTTATAGCATGTAATATTTGAATATTTGTCAACTTAAAAGTTAGGACTTAGTTCTCCCTTTTTGTGAAATAAATGGAAGCATGTTAAAATCATTGATATCTTTCCTCTTTCAGTTGGGTTAAATGAAGTCAAATTCAACATACCTATGATAAGCTTACATTTTCATTCAAATTTTTATATAATACATTTTATTTAAAAAAAAAAAAAAAAACAGAACCGTACAAAACCGAAAACCGTGACCTTGAAACCGTGATATGGACCGAACCGTGACATTTGTGAACCGTACCACCCCTAAGGGTTAGTGGTTAGGGGTAGTTAGAGACCGTTTAGATCCTTTACATTTCCTTCGCTCGCGCTAATTAAGAGCGTGGGAAAGCCATGCTTGGCATGTTGTTGTTTCCGAGATTCAAATAGGTTCGAACAACACAACTTGGTCATTGTTTGTCCTCAGTATGTTTTTGTTGCTTTCTGGTACTTTTCAACTTTCAGCACTTACTGCCAAGTAATCACCACATTTACGCTTTTAAATCAGTTGGAAATAAAAGTGTGTAGTGGCCAAAACGGAACGTCTGTAATGTTCACTTCCACCCCTCCAAGCATGCTTTGAGCCTTTGAGGGTACGACTTCAAGGCTGTGGCACTCTGAACGGCACACACATCATTTTGAGAAACAGTGATTTTTCATTTTTCTTTTTCATCTGGCTCTCTCGTCTTTTATTCCCTCCACCAATGTCCTTGTTTCTGTCTCTCGCCGTCTATCTTCTGCCGCCCTTACTGTCTCTCTCCTTCCCCCTCTCAATCTCAATCTAATCCGCCCCTCACTCTAAACCCCATCTATCTACCCCCCCCCCTTTGTTTTCCTGCTTTCTGATTGGCTAGGCTCTCGTTCCTGGATGGCGGCTGGTATGGCTTCTGCATTCCTATTGGTGTAGCATGCAGTTATGTGGCATTTGCTCGTTTATCATTGTTTCTTCCACTTCCACACTCTTATACTTCTTCCTCTTCTTATTCTTCATCTTGCAAACAGTCTTCGGTGGTTTTCTTCTGTGTCTTGTTCAGTGTGTTGGGGAACATCTGCATACACAGAAACGGACTCTTTCTCTCTCTCTCTCTCTCTCTCTCTCTCTCTCTCTCTCTCTCTCTCTCTCTCTCTCTCTCTCTCTCTCTGCACACATACACACAGTTGACACCTTGTTTTTTGGCTTCAGGTTTTAGGAGCTCAGAGGTGTGTACCAGTGAGCCTTAAGCACAGTCACAGGAGAAGGAAATTAAATAAACAACCATCAATGTTTTAATTAGACTGGTGCATCACTAAATCTTTAAATCGCTGAATAATTAAATATTTAAATCAGTGAATAGTTAAATATTTAAATCAGCCAATCATTAAATCTTTAAACCAGTGAAACATTAAATGGGCGTATCGGCTGTTAAGTTGTCTGTCGCCTGCCCGTCTTGGTTGTCATGACTGTTAAATATCTATGAGACAGCGCAGGAAGGGGAAGGGCGGAGGGTTGCATGTGTGTGTGTGTGTGTGTGTGTGTGTGTGTGTGTGTGTGTGTGTGTGTGTGTGTGTGTGTGTGTGTGTGTGTGTGTGTGTGTGTGTGTGTGTGTGTGTGTGTGTGTGTGTGTGTGTGGGTGTGTGTGTGAGAGAGAGAGAGAGAGAGAGAGAGAGAGAGACTGTGTCTGTGTCTGTGTTTGTTTCTGTGTTTGTTTGTGTCTGTGTCTGTATGTGTTTGTGTCTGTGTCTGTGTCTGTGT
>NC_085868.1:4159246-4161746 GCF_034702125.1 Engraulis encrasicolus
ATTCCAGTAATGGATTCGCCCTTTCTGGTTTATGGCCCATTAAAAACACACACACAGACTTCTACGAATAGCCGACAGGAGCAAAAACACTCATGCCCTGCAGCACCCAGGAGGGGCCATTACATTAACTTAGTCAGAAGACCTCTCAACATTGGACTGCTAGAGCAGGCTTGCAGAGGGCAGCCAGAAGACAGTCACTTTGCATGGCTTGGTGGAACCCATTACAGATTATTAGTTGTGCTTTATTGTTATCTTTGTGGGCTTTAATGCACTACTGTGCAACCGGAAGTGCATCTTATTACTGTCAGAAGCTAATAAGAAGCTGCCCTGAAGCCAACTATATCTGTCCTACTGCTCTGCTCTATGGAGGCACCATAGCCTTTTGCAGTTGGTCTACTCTGATTTGGGGTGAACAGTGCAGAACATTAAATCCACTGCTCCAGCATCGTATTTGTCCTTTCTGGATATGGACCATTAAAATACAGACTCCATCACACAGCACACAAGAAGGGAGGTAGAGCATCTTAAGTCATTTGGCCTCCCAACATGGGCCCTCTATAGTAGGCACACAGAGGACAGTCACTCTGCATTGCTTATTAGACCCATGATTATAGTTGTGGTTGTTGTTATCTTTGTGAGCTTTAATGCACTGCTAACAAGAACTGCTCTGAAGCCAACTACTACTACTACGCTCTATGGGAACACCATAACCTTATGCAGTTGTTCCATTCTGATTTGGATAGAACTAGGACTGGGCGGTTCTGGGAAAAATGCTTATTACGGTTTTCTTGATGAAAATTGATATCACAGTTCTCTGCACGGTTCTTTTTTTGATAAGCGGCGATTTTTCCCCCACATCTCAATATTTCTGAAAAGGCTGAAATTAAATTTAAAAATGATATAAAATCTGAATTAATCTACATTTCTTTTTTAATCACTTTTTTGGAATAAAAAAACCTTCTCTCATCAAAAAGTCAACCTTGTGTACTGTAGGTGAAAACCGTTATCACATTTTTTATGGTATGCCGTCCAGCCCTAGGTAGAGCCCAGAGTGTGTCTCCCTGTGTTGTAGACAGACACTACTTTGAATAAAACACAGGCGGCCCTGAACAACAGACGTCCTTCATCAGGTACTGAGTATTAAACAGTCCCTCCTCTTCCTATGCACTGCTCTCCTCTCTTCTGGTGCAGGGGTGTTGATATAGAGGGATAAAATGGGGGACACAAAATGTGGTGCTACATCTCTGTTCACACGCACGCACGCAGGCAACACGCACACACACACACACACACACACACACACACACACACACACACAAACACTGTTTCGGAGCCAAAAATGAGCAGCTCAAATGGTATTGCAGCCACCATCTCACTCACTCACTCACTCAATCTTTCTCTCCTCTTGTCCGCAGCTCTGATGTATGCCAGTATCTTTGGTAACGTGTCGGCCATTATCCAGCGACTGTACTCTGGCACGGCGCGCTACCACCTGCAGATGCTGCGCGTGAAGGAGTTCATCCGCTTCCACCAGATCCCGAACCCCCTGCGCCAGCGCCTAGAGGAGTACTTCCAGCACGCGTGGACGTACACCAACGGCATTGACATGAACATGGTGTGTGTGTGTGTCTGTCTTTGTGTGTGTGTCTGTCTGTCTTTGTGGTTGTGTCTGTGTGCATGTTTACATGTTGATACTGGTATGGAATGACTGTGCAAGAGTTTGTTTGCGTGTTATTATGATACGTCTAAGCCTGCCATAGGGTACATATTTCCACAAAATCAGTGAGTCAATGTCTTTATGGATGACCAGGCATGATTTCTCATGATGCACCTTTGAGAGCTAGCATGCACTGGGCTTAATGTAGCTCGGTAGCTCATATTAGCCCATGGCTAGCTCATTATCCTTATTCACCGTGACGTCAGACAAGTTCCGTTTATGAAGCGAAGCAGGAAAGTCGACTAACGGTTGCCATAGAAAACAGTGGGGTGAAAGTATGTGTTTATGCCACCGGACGCTACTTTTCTTGCTTCAAATGCATTCAATCTGATGTCATGGTGAAAAAGGCTAATTCACTAGCTAACTTATATTAGCTCATGGCTAGCTCCTGCATAGCTCCCATGGCAGTGCATGTCTATGGTGTGACTGAGTTTCATACGGACTTTGCTGAAGTCTGCTGAGCGAGAAAATGGACCCTTATCTGTCAGCTTGCCTTATGTGTCAACCTTTACGAAAGACTGATAATTGCTTCCTCCCTCTCTTTCCCTCCTGTTCTTCATCCATTTTTATATGTCTAATGTGCCTGTTGTGTATTGGAAAAAGTGTTTAGAGTCAAGAGTTAAGTGATGTCAGTTTGATTATCAGCTTGTATCTAGTCAGCATTTAGTATGTCAGCATTTAACTCTGTGTTGTTAGCATGTAGCACTGTGACCGTGTGAACCGCATGTCTTCACAATAGCTGTTTTCAGGCCAGCCAAAACTGTGCCAGTGCCAGTTCCAGCA
>NC_085868.1:4166746-4169246 GCF_034702125.1 Engraulis encrasicolus
TCTACCACACACACACATTTAGTATTACTTTGAACATTTTTATGATTTTAATAACATTTAAGGACCATCTAAGCAAGCAAAAGCTCAGGTTTGTACGGCATTCATGTGTACAGGTTTGCTTGTCTTTCAGATACATTGTGGTAATAGATACAAAGCCCCAGTAGAAGACAGATGGTCCCTCTCTCTCTGCACAGTTGAGTTTGTCAGATGGTTTTTGATCTTCTGAACGTCCATATGCTGCTAGCTAGAGAGTTTCTGGTGAAATGTTGGTGTACTCGTTACGTGCTATTAGTTAGACATTTTAATTTTTAAGTGAAGCACTACAGCCGTTGTTCAGCTTGCCAGATCTTTTGAAGTAAGACACATACAGTAGAAACAAAACGTTTGCATCCACTGTGAGGGTATATTCTTGCCTTTCAACTAAGCTTCAGCATTGCTGTGAACATAGCTGTGTGTATAAAAACATCAATAATGATGGTCTAACTGGTCGGTACTATACATTAAATACAGTAGGTCAACTTTCTGAAAACATTGTGGTACTAAATATGTTAAGATGCGTTTGCTAACAAGAGGTTATTGCTAAGGAGATGTTAATAGTCAGATGCTAGTGCCCAGGGAAGCTACTGTATGTGTGCCTCAGTTAAAAGTGAGTGTATGAGTCAGATGCAACCAAGATCAGTCTTTCAGCACAAACTTTGTTTCGCTTGGCTCATCAACCATCGCTTGTCTCTCTAAGTTTTTGTTCTGACAGTTTTGCCAGGCAAGCCTTTTGTCTTTTTCTACATTTAGAGCTTGATACTCTCCCAGTCTCTCAGGTGGTTGCTGTGAGACAACCGACACCAAAGATGTCCTGGAAGCTCTGGCTGAAACTGGCATCCGATTCAGACTGAGATAATTTTAGAAGCTTCTCCTTTTAGCCCACCCCTTCTGTTTTCTGTTTCTCTCTCTGTTTCTTTTTTTTCTTTGTATCTACAGTGTCCTTTTCCTCCATGTGTCTTCATCTCTCCCGCTGTGTCTTTTCTCTGTGTCTCACTCCTTCTTTCTCTCACTCTCTCTCTCTCTCTCTCTCTCTCTCTCTCTCTCTCTCTCTCTCTCTCTCTCTCTCTCTCTCTCTCTCTCTCTCTCTCCCCCTTGATCTCTACATATCTTTCTGTAAATGATAACGAGAGAGTCATTTTAACAGTTGCCTTTTCTCTGCCCACCTCATCTCATCTCCTGCTGCCTCCCCGTGCTGGCTGCTGCTTTTATCAGGTCCACTGTGGCCCGGTCTGTTGGAGATGTTTGCCTGTTCTGGCTGAGTGCTGGGCCGGTTCTGGTTCACTGTGTGCCGAGCAGTTTCCTATCGCTCTGTCACCCTGAGGAGCGCTGTCACTCGCCGAAGCTCTTGGTCATTCAACACAGAGCAGCTTTGAAAACTAAAGGCAGAACACAAATGGCAACAGCTTTGAAAACTAAAGGCAGAACATAAAGGACAGCGGCTTTGAAAACTAAGACCCTATTTACACATGCATGGGTATTTTGTTAATATGTAGACTTTTCCCTTCAAGAAAGATTTTGTCCATTGACAACAATGACTTGAATGGCTTTCTCTTTCCCTCTACAATGCTGCCCACAGGTGGCCGGATTCACAATGGTGTGTGAGTGATATTTTGCGAAACAGAGGGAAGAAAATGTCCATTTATCAAAATACCCAGCTATGTGCAAATAGGATGTGCAGGCAAAACACAAATGGCAATTGTACACAGCTGTCCTCTTCAACTCAACCCCCCACCCCTTCCAATCCCAAACCCTTGTATTGCACCTCCCCTCCATTCTTCTACTACATTTTACTAAATCCCCTTACTCCCCAAAAATACCCTCAACTCCCTCGACACACACCCAAAAAAACCTCTCATTCCTCCATCCCTTCTTATTCAAACACAGAAGTTATAAATGCACACTAATGTAGTGCACAGCTAGCCACTGCTGCATGTTTAAGAAGACTAATCGACATTGAGTCTTTGTCAATCTCTTCTTCGCCAGTTTTGTAACATCTATCTCCTCTCGTTCACTGTGGCTCATCCTCCACCCAATCCTCCCTGCATCCTTCCATCCCTCTTCTTCTCCCCCACTCTTTCTATTTCTATTTCTCACTCTTTCCAGGTCCTGAAGGGTTTTCCAGAGTGTCTGCAAGCCGATATTTGTCTCCACCTGAATAAGACGCTGCTGCAGGACTGTAAGGCGTTCGAGGGCGCCACTAAGGGGTGTCTGCGAGCGTTGGCCATGCGCTTCAAGACCACGCACGCGCCCCCTGGGGACACGCTGGTGCACTGCGGAGACGTGCTCACCGCACTCTACTTCCTGGCACGCGGCTCCATCGAGATCCTCAAGGACGACGTGGTGGTCGCCATCTTAGGTGAGGCAACTCCACTGGAATATGCTTGATTGTGTGCTTGGTGGTCATTTACTTGTAGCTTGAGGCAACTTTCCTGAAATATGCTTGTTCGTGTGGGCGGTGGGC
>NC_085868.1:4176746-4179246 GCF_034702125.1 Engraulis encrasicolus
TCACGCAACGTTTTGGTATCTATGGCGCTGCGCGTGCATAGTAGGCTTCATCAACATGGTAGGCTATGATTTCGCGACATCGGCAACTTCGTCAGCATTTAAGATAGTGTTAGTCATGTCAACGTTATTGTTTTGAAAGATGTAATTGCTGTCAATGCCAACAGACAGTCAATTAGTTTCTAGTCGCTGAAACACCTTAAAAATAGCGACAGATAAGAGAGAAGGTGGGAGTCTTTGACAGTGAGAGAAGGCGGGACATATCTCACAGACGCACGCCTATGGCAAGCCGTTTTAACATATAGTTTTTTTTAAGTGACAAGTTTTTTTTTTTCTTGTAGGCCCATGTAGACCATCCTAATTTGAGTTTATAATTTCTAATATATCAGTTTCAGTAGCCTACAATCTTAAATAGCCCTAGTGTAATATTGTATGCAATAATTTGTTTCATTAGTAGGCCTACATTGGATAGGCATATAGCCTACTACATTTAGACTGATAGGTTGGCAAATAGCCTACATTTCCATTGTGGAATATTATATTAGACCTACATAGGTTATCTACACAGTACATATGCAAATTATTATTAATTATTTTATTTTATTAATTTAAAAAATATTTTTATTTTATTTATCATTTATTTTATTTATGATTTATTATTATCTTTGGGTTTCGCGCACTATGCGATTAATCGCGATTAATCACAGAAAGTCATTGAGTTAATGCGATTAAAGATTTTCATGTTTGCCCACCCCTAGAAATAATATCACCAGTTAACTTTAAACGGTATCTGTCATAGATTGGTAGGCCTACTGTGTACGCTGATGTGTCAGTGGGTTTGTGTGACGTCATGCGTCAGAACATGATATGAAGGGCCCCATCCGGGTAATTAGCCCCGGGCCTCACAAAGTGTTAATCCGGCCCTGAATGTAGGTATATAATTAATGTTTTATGGTGTACTGTGTATGTTAAATGTGTATTTCTAATGCAGTGCCTCACATTTTACTACTGTGTGCAGGGCTCTAAATTAACACACGCCAACACGCCAAACACGGGTGAGAATTCATTTTGGCTAGTAGAAAAAATTACCTACCCGCCAATTTGGCTAGTAGCGCCCGAGTACAGTAAATTATGAACGGCAAACCGCTGCTTGAATGACAACGATACGGCGAGATTTCCTACATTACCCATAAACACTACCGTCATGACGTAGCCTCCCACCGTGGGCTTTCCGAAGCAGCTCTGGCAGTGGCTACTCCATGCTGCTGTTGCGCGCGCCACGACAGAAAACATTTCAGACGACCAGCCTACTGTCGGCTACGCTCACATTATTTTGACAGGCAACTCTCCTCCTCTGCTTCTGTCGCTTTCGCTCCACCACTTTTAACGTCACTATTAGGCCTACTGTTACTATTAGCACTCACCGACATAGAACCTTTCTCTAACAGGCTGCCTTTTTAAGCTGCGAGGACCTGACCGAAGAGTTTTAATGACATGACGCGGAATATGCCTATTTCTGTTTTGTATGTTTTGTGGTGGTGGTTAGAGCAAGATTCTGTGTTGGCGAATAGGCCTACTAGTAATAATAACAGTAATAGTAGTGACGTTTTTAAAAAGGAGTGGTTGTGGAAATAAATTGCGACAAGGGCAGAGGATGATAGCCTAACTATCTGTCAGAGTAGTGTGCGCGTAGCTGTCAGTTGTCTTCGGAAATGCTTTAAGTCCTGGCGCAACGTAAGTTGGAAAGCCCACTCCATCGGAAAGAAGAGCAGACCTTGCATAACCGTGCAAGTAGGCTACGTGAAAAAAAAAAAAAATCAATAACCAAAAAAAACTGCCAACGGCGACGCTATGGAAAGGACGCGAACATTTCCGTGATAGTTAAATATAGCGTGCTTCTTGTCATTTTGTTGCGCATGGTAGAGAAGAGCTCCTGGAGGAAATGAAGGTGTCTATAGCAGCATAGGCTACATAAACACACAGACATACCCATTATTGCGTGCGCGTGCGTGTGCGTGTGCGTGTGCGTGTGTGTGTGTGTGTGTGTGTGTGTTGATCTCTCCTTTCCTCCTCTCTCCTCTTCTTTTCCTCTCATCTCTTCTCCTTCCTTGGAGTGTACAGATGTGAGGTTTTGTAGTGTTTGGCTGTGTGTTTGGTTGTAGGCTATGTTAAAGGTCTGTTGTGTGGCTTGAGTGATTTCACTGTTTTCAGAGGTAAATATAAAGCAGAAGTTAAAAAAAAAAAGTGTATATAATATGCTTATTATGTTATGTAGGCCTATAGTGTTTATGTGTTGTGGAAATAGTTGAATAAAATAACCATGATTAAAAAAAAAAAAAAAACATAACTAGCCTAACGCATAGCCTAGTTTATTTTGGCGAGATTAAAAAAAATGGCTAGTTGACCTTCTGTTTGGCTGGTAAGAAAAAATGTCTACTAGCCAAATTGGCTGGTGGTGGAAAAAGTTAATTTAGAGCCCTGACCTCACCTGAGAGGAGTGTGT
>NC_085868.1:4184246-4189946 GCF_034702125.1 Engraulis encrasicolus
ACACATCAGCAATGTGCACCAGGATCTGTAAGCATCTTATGAGAATTGTATGTAGCTTACCGTAGTCGTAGCCTTCCTCTAAGCCTTTTATTAATTGCATGAGTCACCGTAAATAAAAACGAGGATGGCTGAAATATTTTTGAAACTCACTTTAATCTTAATAATGTCAACTTTTCTAAAGCCTTTTTAAGAGTTTGCGTTATTCATTGGAAAGTATTACTTGCATATTTCATTACCTATGAAATATTTGCGCTTCCACATGTACCAAAAATGGACCTATCTATCAATATATCCCTCCTCTAGATATTTTACATTTTATACATGAACCTATCTCTTTACTTCCCCTGAGAAACCCTGCTCCCCTACGACTCTGAAGGCCCAGTTAGGCCCAGTGTGAGACACTATGTGAGACGGATATGTGGGGATTCCGTATGTATTTTGGTACGAAATCAAGTAGTTTAATTTACGTACGTATTTGATTGAAAATAGTTTGACGCCACACGTAAAAGACTGATGAAGGTAAAGGGTTGTTGATGGTTAGAACAGAACATAAGTACGCACATCATTGACTAAACGTAGGGTATGAATGGGACTTTATAGTGGTAGAGGAGGGTTTTCCAAATATACTGAAGGTCATGATGTTTAAGATTAGCTTCTTGTTGGTACAGGCTGGGCTTCCAAATATTATACTGTACAAACTGATGATGTCACTCTGAAAGCTATCTGTATGGTCAGATTTGAGGTCAGTGGTCTGTATGGTCAGAGTTCCAGGTGTTTCAGCACAACATGTCATCATGCCAGAGTGTTGAGATGACACGCCGACTTGAACCGTCGATCATGTTTGTGCAAAAAGTGCTTTCCCACTGTGTTGAGAATCACGATTTAACTTGCAAAGGCGTTGTACTTTTGGCCTCACGAACATACAGTAATGAGGTTTAACGCAAACAGGTACAAGGCCACTGTAGTTTATTTGGCTGGTAAGATATTGCACTGCGAGATGTGGACTGTAAGGGTGTCCATCTGTAATAGTTGAATAGCAGGGTAGAGAGTTGTAAAACAGACTCGCATGTTTCAACGAGTCACAGTCATACCGGTATTACTGCAAAACAATGCATTAAGTGCAGTAAATAAATATAATACATATTCTATCACGTTTTAATATTAGGTAAAGCATAACGCAGTCTTTGTTGGAAAAAAATATGCAAGCATGTGGCGGTCCATTGATTCAGTATGCTGAGAGAATGAGTAGAGTGGGCTTCACAGAAAAGTGTTACATCAGACAGGTCAGAAATGTAATGAACAATGTGTAAGGATTGTAAAGTAACAAATTAGTTGTTGGAAGAGTTCTCCTACAGTTCTCTGAGGAATCTTCAAGCACACATCTGGGTTCCTCTAAGAACTAATTTTGTCACCTATTGGTTCTTCAGAGAACTTTTAAGGCTTCTAGGACTTTTATTTTCTACAGTGTGTTTGTACAGGAAGGAGGGGGACAATGATGTGAATATTATGACCAGGCCAATACAAGGTTGCTTCCATTGTGGGATTGGAGAGTTTATGCAGAGAGAGTAGAGAGAGAGAGGTTCCATTGGCCCATTGTTTCTGGGTTCTATTATTGCAAGGGGGAGAGGGGGGAAATTCCCCTAGACCTAGGCAGACCTAAGGACTGTTCTATTCAATGCTAGGAGTATTATGACACGCCACTTTAGGCAGACCGGAATCTGGTCATGTTAGGTGCCCATAGCAACTTATTACATTGGCATATCTCAATATACTTAAAGAATCTCTGGTTTATGGGTAATGTTCAGCCCAGAGCCATGGAATTCAGAGTTGTGACAACCAGGGTACAGGAAGTGGGATGTTGACATGATTCACGTAGATTCAAATAGTTCTAGGCTGCAGCTTTCTTTTGCCTACATATTAACACGGAACCACTACCGTACAAAACAAGCAAAAATAATGTAGAAATGAATTAAATCCAATGGCATTAACTTTTACTGCACTTTCTGTGTTCGACACTCACTTCCTAGAACTATTTTGGAGCTGTGTCAATTTGTGTGTCAAAGGCTCCATGGGCCGCGATCTTTGTGTAAAAATGAAACACGGAGGTGAATGGGATTAGCCTAACTCTTACCGTATTTTCGGGACCAAAAGGCGCACTGGGTCAAAAGACGCACCATCAGTGACCGTGATTTTTTTCACACACAAGACGCACGGGGTTATAAGGCGCACTTTTTAAAGCATGTTTTTCCAATGAAAATAAACGTTTCAAGCCATGTACTATGCATAGAGTAATAGATTCATATAAAACACCGAAAGGGCCTGGCTTCCTCCGCTGCTGCGTCTCTCCCCCTCCCTCCCACACAGCGTCACTCCCTCCCTCCATTATGCATTCCTATTTATATTACCGGTAACCTATTATTAATGAAATGAAACATGTGTCAAATATGTCAAACTTTATTCTTCTCAAATTTTTTCATTTTACACTTCGGATAGTTCAAAAATGCAAATAATAATCACTCACGTTTTCAAGGATCCACTGCCATAAGGCAACAACTGTAAATCCATTAGATTCCATTTACCGGTAATTTCATAAATCCATTTGACTCCCTCAAACAGCGGGGATGGAACAGCACGTGAAAGAACAGTCAAATGAAGAACAGTTCTCCTGCAAGTAATGAACGTAGGCTTAGAATTTTACGCACTTCGAGATAAAAAGTTCATTCCTCCTCCATAAATCCCTGAAACTCTTCATCCTCTGTGTCCGAGTTAAAAAGCTGGGCAAGTTCGGCAATGAGCATGGCCCGCTCGCCCTCATCGTCCCCATCCGAGTCAGTGTCGTTGTCATTTTGCTGTGCATTGATGATTCCTGCCTTGGCGAAAGCTCGGACAACGCAGGTGACTGGTACCTTAGCCCAGGCATCCACGATCCACTCGCAGATGGTGGCGTAACTCGCCCGTCGCTGCCTCCCTGTCTTGGTGAAAGTGTGTTCGCCTTCGGTCATCCAGAGTTCCCACGCCGCTCGCAATTTGGCTTTGAACGACCTGTTCACACCAATGTCTAAAGGTTGGAGCTCTTTGGTCAACCCACCCGGAATCACGGCAAGCACCGAATTGGTTTGCTTCACTTGGGTTTTCACAGCATCAGTGAGATGAGCCCGCATGGAGTCGAAAATCAACATTGATGGAATTTGATGGAAAAAACCACCCGGTCTCTTGACATAGACTTCTCTGAGCCACTCACTCATTTTCTCCTCATCCATCCAGCCTTTGGGGTTAGCTTTGATGATGACACCGGGCGGAAACTTTTCTTTTGGCAAAGTCTTTCTTTTGAAAATCACCATTGGAGGTAGTTTCTGACCGTTAGCCTGAACACCCAGGACAACCGTGAATGATGCCTTCTCGTTCCCTGTCGTTCGTACCGACACTGTGCTGGTTCCAGTTCTCTCGACAGTCCGGTTCACGGGAATGTCAAAGGTGAGTGGGACCTCGTCCATGTTTATCACGTTCTCTGGCGGGATACTCTTCTCAGCGATCGTGTCCTTGCAGTAGCTGCGGAAAATGGTTAGCTTCTCCTCATAATCTTTCGGCAGCTGCTGCGAGACCGTCGTTCGAGTACGGATGGAGAGATTGTGCCTTCTCATGAAGCGAAAGCACCAAGAAGGGCCCCCTCGAAAGTCGTTGATCTCCATGTCCTGCGCCATCGTTATTGCCTTGAGTCGGATTGTTATTGTAGAGACGCTTCTACACGCCGCTCTCTGCTCCATAACCCACTGCTCTAGCTTGTCCTCCAACTGTGGCCATCTTGCCTTGTTCCCTCTGAAACTTTTTTGAGTTTTTCTAACTTGACGCAGTTCATTCTCTTGTTTTCTCCATTTCCGGACCATTGATTCATTTATGTTGTACTCTCTCCCAGCAGCTCTATTCCCGTGTTCTAATGCGAAACCGATAACCATAAGCTTAAAGCCAGCTTCGTAGGAGTGCCTCTTAGCAGGTGCCATTGTGTACAGTAACAGGTGGAATTGTGTACAGTAAGAGCTACTGTACAGCTACTGTATCCCGCGCAAAGCTCCCGACTATGGTGGCCTGTAATGGCCATTCGTATTTCGATAACATGCGGTTACTTTTTCCGGTTTCATTAGCAGCGGCCGTCTTTTTTTTTATTTTTTTATTTTTTTAATAAAAACACACATAGGACGCACTGGGTTATAAGACGCTCTGTACATTTTTGACAATATTTTAGTATTTTAAGTGCGTCTTATGGTCCGAAAAATACGGTACTTCCACGGCTCTGGCTCATCCCAGTCTCTCCACAGGAGGGTGAAGGCCACCGAGCATTGCTTCTGACAGTACTGCGGAGCAATGTCGGTTCCGACAATTTTGCATACCCCCGTACACCGGCAGCGTACTTCATGCATCATGCAAGCATAGCAGCCAGTGAATTCAACAATGGATTCGAATGAGCGACTCCAACAAAGATAGAGCTCAATTGTAATCCACAGTCAATGTCGGTGCACATTCAAAACAAGGAATCTGAATGTTGGCAGAGTACTGCTCTGCACATTGTCAGAGATGATATGTGGTGGCCTTGAGGGTTCTTTCGTTTGACTCCCATCAGCTCCAAAGCTCCTTTATCAAACCCACCCACCCCCACCGAACACACACACACTATAAAAAGGAGCACCCCCCCACACACACACACAAATATACAACTCCTTCATATAGCCTCCAGCCGTACAACACCCCCCCACACACACACACAAACAATCACCCACAAGGAGCTCCCCATTCCCTGCACACTTCCCTGTTTATCAAAGTCCACTGCGACCCCCAAACCCCTTCATGATCATCCCATCCCCCGACCAACCCTGTCCCCCACTACAGATGAAGTCCACACCCCGACTAATCCACTATGGAGTCCACCCCACGGTTAGCTAGAAAACTATACAAATTTGCAAATATTTGCACAGACATACAGTAAATAAAACATTGACACTGTTGTTGTACTGAAGGACATCAAAGGAAAATGACACTTTTTAAGAAAACTCTTCTGCTGTTCAGTTGTTTTTATGCATTTTTAAATAATTAAAAAAGAAAAAAATGTTTGCCACTGTATTTTATACAATGCAAAACATAACTGCTGATTCGAATGTTTAATTTCTTGAATATATATTGATATGAATTATATATCATGTGTATACTGTGAATATAATGGCCTTGGCACACATTTGAGTAATTGTATAAAAGAATAAACTGAATGCCTAACGAACAGACCTTGTGATATTTTTTTCTTTATAAATAGTATTTCCCTAGTTGTGAAAGAATCGACTGATCTGAAATCATGTCATAAAAGTTCATATGTAACAAATGTAAGGTGTTGTGATTTCATACATTGTATGTGGGTGGTACTACATATGTGTGCTTTCGTGCGTGCGTGTGTGTACATTTGTTCATACACGTAGACTTTATACAGCACACCATATAGGATCATACTTTATTTTCTTGAAAATGACACCAGAACACATTATGTTTTTTGACAGGGAATGTTAAGCAAAAATAAAAATAAAAAAGTAAAATACCTTATGGCATTTCCATTGATGGCCAGTTATCTCCAAAATAATTCACATTTATTCAGGTTTCATGAAGGCACTATTAGCAAAATCTCTCTCTCTCTCTCTCTCTCTCTCTCTCTCTCTCTCTCTC
>NC_085868.1:4190039-4202539 GCF_034702125.1 Engraulis encrasicolus
TATCCAATCTCTCTCTCTCTCTCTCTCTCTCTCTCTCTCTCTCTCTCTCTCTCTCGTGCCCACCCCTCCTCAACTCTCCAGCAGGTTGTAAGAGCCATCAGACACCACCTGGTGCTTGTCGTCCTGGAACACAGAAACAAATAAGGACATAATAGTCCTAATGAGTATGGGTGAAGGTCACAGCTGAATGTGTGTAGTCGCAGGTGAGTTTGAGTGGCAGGCACCACCTGGTTCCTGTTGTCCTGTAATACAGGAACTAACAAGGAACTGGTGCTAATCATCATGTACCACACAGCCACATTATTGTATAATGGGTGAGCATGCTGTTTGGAATATGGTGATGGTGGATATGAATCGTCATAGCTGAGGATGGTTGATAGACATGGCTTACGGTAGGGACACATAGCAGCCGAAGCGAGCGATGTGAAGAGATGCGAAATTCATTGACAGCTCAACCGTCATCAGGTCGTCGCAGCGAATCAAATGGAATGGAATAGTTATGTTGTTGATTTGATTGGGCCGCCGCAGGCGAATTCGCTCCTCATTTGCATAATATTAAATTTGGTTTAATGATTTCGCTTTGCTTTACTCCTGTTCGCTTGCTTTTGCTTGCCTTCGCCTCCCTCATAGGAGTGAATGGCGAAGTTTGCTTCGCTTGACCCAATTCGCGTCTATGTGACCCAACCGTTAGGGTGTTTGCAACCTGACATCATACCCAAAGCATTAAGATAACACGTCGACGTGAACCGTCCATCACGCTTTTGCATCATGAATTTGCAAGTTAACACATTCAATACGCCCTGTGAAAGGTTAGGTTTAGGCATGGTTTTGGTCAGGGCACAATGTCGCTATTTCCCTTGCTTGTTTCACTGCACTTAGCAAAATAGCTGAAAAAGTGAAGTGGTAGAAATGTCAACGTGGAATACGCTGGCCTGAAATAAATACGCATTTGCATGATGCCACATAATGGCTTCACATGAGGACATGATGGGTGATCATGTTGTAATGGAATATGGTCATAATTGGTCACGGTTGAATGTGGGTGATCACAAGTGAGTTTGAAGGGTCACAAGTGACGATGTGTGACAGACACCACCTGGTGCTTGTGTAAACTCCATACAGTATGTGAAGCATTTTGTGAGCTTCATCTTTTTCGTATGTATGGGAATGGGCAGTGGCGATCCCACAATGACTAGCACATCCGGCAATGCCCCCTTCCAGCGCCCCGCTAACCAACTGCACCCGCTTCCCAAAAGATTGCAATAGTGTGGTTATAGCACAGAAATAACATGTTAATAGAGCTAATTGACAATTTTCGCAATGCCTTTGTGAGGGGGAGACGTTTCGCGATGGTGCCTCCCCAGGGTGGCGCCCCAGGCAGTTACCCGGTTGGATCGCCCCTGGGTGTGGGTGGGGGTGTGATGTAAAGCGACCTCACCGGCAGGTCAGGCAGCGCTGCAGACAAGCCTTCCTCTCCTCCTGCCGGCTCGGGCTCTGGCTCGGGCTCGGGCTCGGGCTCATGCACACTGTCATACATTGGGTTGCAGTAGTTGGAATCCGGCACACTGTCCTCACCATCATCCTCCTACACACACACAAACACACACACACACCAAACAAACAAACAAACAAACAAACACACACACACACACACACAGATATTTTATTATTCATTAAAACAGAGTAACATTTTCATACTATACATACTTAACTTAATAGCATACTAAAGAGGGCTTGGGCTAGTGTGTGTGTGTGTGTGTGGGGGTGTGCGCGTGCGTGCTTGTATTTGTGTGTGTGTGTCTGTATGTGTGTTAAATACGGACCTTAAAGTACTGGAAGTGGAAGGGCTTGGCCTTGTGGGTGTAGAAGTGGTATCCAACAAACAGCACAGCGGCCACCAGCAGCAGAAGCAGCACCACGCCGATACCCATGCCAGCCTGCTGCGCCACCTGCAGCTGTGGAAGAGAAGTGCAATCATGTAATGGGCGAACAGAGATGGCAGCACAGGCTCCCTGGAGCTGCAGAGGAGAATTACAATCAGATAACAATGAAGCTTCATTTATACTCGATATGCATTTCTATGGAAACCGGTAGTCATCTTTCTTCCTTCGCTTCAAAAACGTAAATTGTATGACGTCCCAGTGAAATAGGCTAATCAGAGATGGCTAACTGCCACCCGACCAATTGTAAGCTTGTTGTATCTCCTGTCATGTTGTCATGTTATGTGTTTTTGGTGCCACCTGCAGGTGAGTAGGAGTTGGGCAGTAAAGGACAGGCTAGCCAACAGAACTTACAGATGGCTTAGGAGGCGGGGCAGTAAGCGCCTTCTGGAGGACGTGGATGATGCCATTGGATGCCAAGATGTCACTCTCAATCAGGAAGCGATCACCGATGTAGCGGGAGGCCGTCTAGACAACAGAAAAGAGGAATTAAACACGACACACACACACATATAACATATTACCCACTATACACTAATTATACTGCGCTATTACACTACAGTTCTATAACATTAATCGTAGAGCGTGAACGGAGGACACACCAATGTCACACACCAGTGTGTGTAGTGTACACATGCAGAAGAGGTCTGTGTAGGCGTCATTAGCACTATGTCTGTATGTGTGTCTCCAGTTTTTGGGAATCAGTAAGACTGTGTGTGCGTGTGCGTGTGTGTGTGTCCCTCACATGTTTAGAGGGATCATCGAGACTGTGCGTGCTGTGTGTGTGTGTGTATGTGAGTAACGCTCACCAGTTTTGTTGGATCGTTGAGGTCAGGAACACCAATGACGGTGAGGGACTCCCCGAGCCGCATGCGTACTCTACTTCCATTGGTCAGCTCCTGAAGTGGCAGGACACGCCCCTCGCACACGTGGAACTCCAAGTCGCGCCAGGATAGAGACTAGGGAGACACACACACGTCACACAGCGTTCTGACCCGTCTCAATGCTTGTTGTGTATACAGATTCTACAGTGCAGTTTGTGTGTGTGTGTGTGCGTGTGTGCGCGCGCGTGCGTGTGTCACCTGGTTCTCATTGAGTCCGCTGTTGTCGGTGACAAATAGTGTGGAGTGGATGGTCATGTTACTCAGGCGCTTCACGTACGCCTTCCCAGCCGAGGAGTGGTCAGAGTAGTTCAGGATTTGCTGAAAACACACACCGACCGACAGACCGACAGACAGACAGACACACACACACACACACAAACACACACATACACACACAAGAAAAAGGAGCAACAGGGCACATTAAGCAATAAAGCTTTGCAGACCCAATTTGTACTAGAGTAAAGGCCAGATTCATTGATTTCAGACAAAAGGCTCTAACACAAGGCAGGTTAGCCACTAGGTCACCAATAGTTTCAGGAGACACTCATTCGATTTGTGGTGTCTAACATGCCCCATAATTCACGCCGTTCCACTAGGATCTTAAATGCCAGAGTACTACGGTAACGCTATGCTATTATGCTACCGCTAGGTCAAAGATCCTCCTATCAGAGTAAGATACATCAAGCCCATATTCCTGGATCCATGTGATGTCAGGTAAACGCCCTTTAGGAGAGGGGTAAACACCCTTTAGCAGTAGCGAACATCTTATGCAAGCCTTCACCAAACCCCACATAAAGAGAAGAAGAAGGAGGGGACAAGGCCCTCTAAGGACACCAAACTAGAGCACACTCCTTTGTAGGGCTGCACAATTAATTGAAAAATAATCAAAATCGTGATAAAATAGTGAAATCGAACTCATGATTTTAATCGTGATTTAATCGTGGCAATAGTGACCAACTTATGAGGGCGTCCTTGAAGCCAGAACATACTGACAGGCTGGTGTTTCTGGCCAGAAATTTGTCCACCTAAGTTTCATGCTATTGCCTTAACATCGTTATTACAATTCATTCTATTTTGCTCATCCCAAATATAATTCATTCTTGGTTGTATTTCATCTTATAATTTTCAAAAAAATCTGCACAAATCAATAATCGTGATTAATAATCGTGATTATGATTTTGACCAAAATAATCGTGATTATGATTTTGACCAAAATAATCGTGATTATGATTTTGACCAAAATAATCGTGATTATGATTTTTTCCATAATCGTGCAGCCCTATTCCTTTGCATTGGGTAGGCAGGTTTTGGGGTACCTTACTCTAATAGATTATTCTTTGGCTAGGCATTGATGTTAGACTATTCGCTAGTGCTACACTACTAGACTGTACTAGACTACTACACAGCTAGACTGGCTACTGCTCGACTTACCGACAGGAAGTTGGAGAATCGGGGCTGAGCTCGCAGGACCTGCAGCAGGTTGCCTGTACATGTGGTGCCGTCACCCACATAGCCCTCTTTACACACACACTGCACATCTGGCAAACACGCACACGCGCACGCACGCACACACACACACAGACACAGACACACACACACACACACACACACACACAAAATGGCATGTAGGTAAATATATATTAGTCAATTGAAATGCGTAATGCAATATACGTAATACAATGTGATGTAATAACATACTGTACTGACCCGAATATAAGACAGGGTTTTGGTTCTAAAAATAGCGCTTTATAAAGGAAGGTCGTCTTATATTTGTGGACTAGGCAAAGTATTATGATAAATATTTGGTCTTCAAAAACCTTTTTCCCCAAACAATTAACAAAAGGTCTTCAGAATTGACTTGTATTCAGGCCCATACAAATACGGCAATGGAGTGTAACATAATATTTCACCTTTGACCCGGTAGCAGAATGTGTCCCAGGTCTCACTGAGGTTGCTGCGAACGCCATAATCCACGATGCCAACATGGCCGAAGCCACATTTGGGGTTGGAGTGGGTGGTGGGGTAGCCTACCCTAGCACCCGCTAGCCAGCCCGCAGCACACAAGTTCAAACCGGCCTACACACACACACAGACACAGACACAGACACAGACACACACACACACACACACACACACACACACACACACAGACACAGACACAGACACAGACACACACACACACACACACACACACACACAAAGTATGTATACATTAGAGTGGAAGGTGGGGTAGTCTACTCTACTCTAGCACCAAGTATGTTTGTGTGTGTGTGCGTGTGTCTGTATGCGTGCGCATGTGCGTGCATGTGTGTGTGTGTGTGTGTGTGTGTGTGTGTGTGTGTGCATGTGTGTGCGTGCGTGTGTGTGTGTGCGTGTGTGTGTGTGTGTGTATGCGTGCGCATGTGTGTGCATGTGTGTGTGTGTGCAGGTGTGTGCAGGTGTGTGTGTGTGTGTGTGTGTGTGTGTACCTGCTGGGCGTATGACAGCTGTGTGTAGGTGGCTGTAGTTGCTCCGTCGTTGCTGCAGGCCTGCTGAGCTGCAGTGTAGTTCAGTTTATACTGACCAATGGGAGACCGGTAGTGGAACACACCCACCGTCTTATCTGCCAATCACAATCAAGTATCACTTGTCAATCACTAACACATTACATTTATCAATCACAAAAGTTGAAAGGTACTAGAGATGCCTACTATATGTCTTGTTTCATGCTCTACACTCTACAGTTCTCTGGTTCTGGAGTGCATTTCTTGAAACCGTATTCTAACTATGTTTGCTACTTTGTTGTTTGCAAAACAATTTCCCATTGGCAACCACACAAGTTGCTAACTGGCGAACAACTGAGAAATGCACCCCTGGTTTGTCAGGTACCACATGTGTTTGTGGGCGTGTGCTTGTGTGTGTGCATGCGCGCGTGTGTTACCTTCAAAGTGCAGGTCTGTGCATATAGCGTCTGCGTGGCATTGTCCATTGTCCTGGTTACAGCGATTAACAGGACTCTCCTTCAACTCACATGAAACGCCGTCACCGATATAGTCAGGCTTACACTCACACTTCTTCTTACCCTGTACACACACACACACACACACACACACACACACAATCATTGATAAAGTCAGGCTTACACTCACACTTCTTACCCTTTACACACACACACACGCACACACACACACACACACACATTCACGTGTGCACACTTACAGGCCCGGTCATCTTGCATGTGGCGTGTTCGCTGCACCCCCCGTTGTCGTCGTCGCTGCAGGGGTCGATGGGCGAGCAGACGAAGCCGTCCCCCCTGTGGCCCTGTGGGCATTTGCAGCTCACCACCTCCCCCTTCTGGCTGCATTTGGCACCTGCTGCGCAGCCGCCGTTCCAGTACTTACACAGGTCCGCCACTAGAGGGGGCCCACGACACACAGGGGGCATGGACACAAGGGGGAGTAGACATAGACTACATCAGTGGACATACTCTACAAGACATAGGCTGTGTCTCAAATGACACACTTTTGTCAGTGCACTGACAGTCAGTGCACAGTGCACACCGTGCACTGACGTCTTTAGTTCATAATGTTGTGGAAAAATCTGAGCACTATGCACTGTGCCCTCGCTGGAAGTGACGGCTGAGCATGGCATTAGCCTGCCAAAATAATAGTTGGCTACTGTTTACAATGCACAGCGTCTGGTGCTTGTATTTCCATGTCCTTCACCCCAAAGGACAACAATCACACATACAATACTTTGGTTGACATGAAAAGGTTGGTGTCCCATCAACATTACTTAAACTCTTCTACTGAACTGAATGCCACATTTCCTCCGTGTCATTGTCAACATGGCCGCCGTTTAGTGCGTGCAGTGTCCATCATTCAAGCACTGCATTTTCCCGCCATTGTTAGGGGATCATCCTGGCACTTTCAGTGCACTGGCTCATCTGAAATTTTCAGCGTGAGCACCCTAGGCACTGAAAAACAGTGCCCGAAGTGCACAAGTGCGGCATTTGAGACACAGCCATAGACTACATCAGTGGTTTTCAACCTCTTTTCAGTAAGGCACACCTTGTTTCAAGACAAAATGCCAAGGCACACCAGCAATCACACACACACACAAACACACACACACACACACACACACACACACACACACACACACACACACACACACACACACACACACACACACACACACACACACACACGTGGCTCCCTCCTCATACCTGTGCACGTGTAGCCATCTCCCTCGTAGAAGGGCTTGCAGACGCAGGTGTCGTTGAGCACGCAGACGGCCTTGGGGGCGCAGGGCGGCGAGCAGAGGGGGACGGAACCCAGCTCGGTCTCGCAGCGCGCCCCCGTCCAACCCGCCGAGCAGAAGCAGCTGCCGTCGCCCTGGCGACCCGCGTCACATGCCCCATTGGCTGTGCAGTTACAAGCTGCGGAAGCACACACGTAAACACAAATGCCTCTAGGAACGAATTTCAGAAAATCGCAAATGAAGACATTTTCAGAGCTGAATCCTCTTTTTCTACTCGTGAACACGAGGTGTTAAGACGACCTGGGGCCCTGATAGCCTGCTTTGACCACACCCTCATGCTAAGTTCATTTGTACAGGGGGTCTGGAACTGTCAGGGTTCCCACTCTTATTCAGATGTTAAATTCCATGATTTTCCATGACTTTCCAGACCCAAAAAAAAAGAAATTTCCATGACCACTTCCGTGGAAAAGAAATAACGTTAAGTTTTAAAAAGTGTGAAAACTGAAGATTATCTTCAGCCACCGCCAGACTAAAGAGGGCACATTGCATCCTAGAATGTTGCACATTACAGCGAGAAACCAAACCCTCTCTGGCTAAGCATTGTAGTATAACCAGTAAGAAACAATGTTATACACAAAACAAAAAAAGTTTTTGCTTCTACACAACCGTTAAGAAAATTCCATGATATTCCATGACTCTGCATGCAAAATGGTAAAATTCCATGACTTTCCATGACTGGAAAAACGTTTCAGAAATTCCATGACCCGTGGGAACCCTGAACAAAGGAACATTTACTGAAGGGAAGGGTGAACCCCATTAAAAAAAGCATCCTGTTTTATCCATTCTCTAACTTTTGTTACAACAACTACTGGTGGGCTTTCTGAGGGGCTGACCTTTGCAGTCTGGTCCGAAGTGTCCTTCATTGCAGAGTTCGCAGGCGTCCCCGGTGAAACCTGGCTCACAGGTGCAGGTGCCGTTGCCTAGGCTGCCGTCATCACAGCGGCCGTGGCCCTCACATGGAATCTCCGCCCCTCCAGGACACGCTGCAGAGCACCATGGGATACACACAGTATAGTGTTGTGTGTGTGTGTGTGTTTGTGTGTGTGTGTGTGTGTGTGTGTGTGTGTGTGTGCGCGCATGTCTAACGCCAGGGACACAAGCAGGCGAAACGAGTAAAGCGAAGACACGCAAAACAAAATGTTCTATTCTGACAGCTCAATGGTCACATCAGGTCGTCACTATCGAATCAAATACTAGAATGAAACATTTGAGTTGTTGATGTGATTGGCCGGCGAAGGCAAAATTCACTCCTCATTTGCATAATATTAAACTTGAATATTTTTCCTTCGCTTCATTCCTGTTTGCTTGCCTTCACCTCCCTTGTGTGTGTGTGTGTGTGTGTGTGTGTGTGTGTGTGTGTGTGTGTGTCAGAGACAGACTTTCCATTAGGCAAGCATAGGCAATTGCCTAGGACCCCAACCAAATGTCTTCCATAGGGGCCCCAGCTGTCACAGCAGTCGCAATAAACACATACAGTAGGAAAATAGGCTTTATCCCAATTTGTCGCGTATGTAAAGTAATCAAAGATATAGGCAGGGGTGCACATAACTGGTAATGCGCACCAAAAATTAGCAATGCGTACTGCCACCTCGGTCACTACAGCGCACTTGCGTACTGACTATCTCACCAGACTGTTTATGTTGGTGAATGGTCAAACATGTCCAAAAAGAAACAGACAACAGTAGCCTAATCAGTTTCTTTGGAGTTTCATCAACAGCAAAGAAAATTGAGTCAGAGATTTAAAAAACAAAACTTTCCGAGAAGTGGCTCCAAGTGCCGTGGCTTGAGGCTATGATGAGCGGACAGAAATGTAGTGCCAGTCCCTTGAAATGCGGAATCGTTCCGTATGTGGTAGTGAAAGCATGCGTTCCGTGTTGAACAGGTAGGCCTAAGGGACGCGATGTGTCCCGTTTTCTCATGAATGCCTAAAAATAGACATGTCACTCGCATATCAACTGTAAATCTAACGACAGTCAGCGCGAGAGCGACCGAGTTGAGCTCCTGGCTCTCTCCTCCTCCCTCCATCATTATGGAATTGTGCCGTCTGTTAACTCCCTGAATGGACCCGCACCCCCGTAATTCTCATTGGCAACTCCGATGCATAGAAGTTAAAAACTGAAAGCATGCATCCATGCGCGTGGCTTCTTAAATGCACGCAGTTCCCGGCCAGCTCCACTTCTTAATTTCGTCAGCTTCCTCCCACCATATTCCAAACGGACACCGCAAGTTTATCCCCCCTCTGTGCACCAGTTAGCAGGCATGACGGCGAAATCGGCAAAAACAGATGAAATCCAGACAATAATCACTTAACTTGAAGATGACCTGTTGACCATTTGTAGGCTAATTAAGATTTAAAGAATACCAAACTAACAACAAATGTGATTAGGCTACCTTGCACCAGTTGCATTAGCCTTCAAACAACATGTGTCAACGTTCGTGGTGATCATGTTTTATCCTTCGACACTGCAGACAAATTTTTTTTTATTTTTTTTTTACCGCGGATGAGGTGCGGACCTAAACATATTTGCTGGTGCGCATATGAGTAACAGCCTAAAAAAGTTATGTGCACCCCTGAATATAGGTGTATATATGACACAAAACGCTAAAATATCACCAAAACACAGGGTTTTGTGTCTATATAATGACTTTTGACGGCCCCATGTTTATATTTTGCCAAGGGTCCCAAAATGGCTAGATCCACCATTGGTATATGTGTGTGTGTGTGTGTGTGTGTGTGTGTGTGTGTGTGTGTGTGTGTGTGTGTGTGTGTGTGTCATACGCATGCAGTCGCGTCCGTAGAAGCCTTGGCAGCATTGTCTTGTCCAGTGAGGCAGCGTGCAGATCGGCTGGCACCCGGAGCTCCGCAGGCTCACCACACCAGTCATATCACACTTTAACATCTCCTGCACACACACACACACACACGCACACACGCATGCACGAACGCACGCACACACACGCACACGCACACGCACACACACACACACAGTGAAGTCTGTTATGTAACTTTTACATGTTTCCTGCAAAAAGTTTTCTTGTGTTAGCATCGTCTTGACTATACAAATATACAAGGCACAAACGCACACAGACATGAAAAAGGAACGCACGCACTCACGTACGCACGCACGCACGCACACACACACACACACACACACACACACACACACACACACACACACACACACACACACACACACACACACACACACACACACACACACACACACACACACACACACACACACACACACACACACACACACACACACCAAGTAGACAGACCTTAAGTTTGGAGTTTCCAGGGCAGGGCCGTGAATTGGAACAGCCACCACAAGGCATCTGAGAAAGCAAAACACACACACACACACACACACACACACACACACACACACACACACACACACACACACACACACACACACAGACAACAAGACAGAAGAAATCAAACTCAAGACATAGAAAAAAACACATAAAGAGAAGAAACAGTTAACAGAGTAATGATTGGTGCAGTGCCGGTCCAGGCCCATGGCCCTAGGCTACTCCCGGGAGGGGGCAACACCTAGCCAGGCCATGCCCTCCTAGTGACGCAACACCTTCAGCGTTGCTTCTAGTCAGGTCAAGAGCAATGTAAATATCATTTCTGATCTCCACAAAAGTCTGGAACTCCATCCACTTTGCCAGACACCAGTCAACCAGTCTAGCAAACCGAGGGAGACGGGTCACTATGCCGTTTGGGAAATGTTAATTGTTACGCTCATGGTCAGACCAAGTCTCGAAGAGATTTGTAAGTCGATGATAAGCAGGCTAGGCAACACCATCATGAAGACATCAAGAATTAGCAACGTTAAGATGCTACAACGTGGCCCTGCCGTGGCCAAACGGTAGGGCACTCGTCTACCGTGCAGCTGACCCGGTTTCGACTCCCGGCCTGCGTCCTTTACATGCCCTTCCCCGTCTCTCTCTCCCCACTCGCTTCCTGTCACCACCTTCAGGATAGGCGGGAAGTAGGCGGGGCGCTGCACTGTGTGTACGCTGCATACGTGAGCGTGCATGTACAGTATGCCTGCGTGCGTGTGCCTGTGTGTATTACCGTGAGGTCCAGCGGCTGCATAGTATCACACCTCCCTCCCAGACTTGGAGGGCTCAGCAGGCAGTCCAGACCGTATGCACTGCCCCATGGGAAGGAGAAGGAGTAGGCCGACGCCAGGCAACCAGGCACATTCACATACACACGACCCTGTTAGGAACACACACATGTATGTGCACATGCATTTACTCATGCATACACACACACACACGTACACACACACACACACACACACACACACACACACACACACACACACACACACACACACACACACACACGCACACACACGTTAAAAACCACACATACATATAGCCATCTCAGTAAAATATGAATACAGACACAGTAAGTCGTGTGCACACACACGCATGCCACATGCACATGCAGGCATCTACACACACTCACCACATTGCTGGGTCCACCACAGCCCAGCTGCAGCTCAGAGCCGTGCAGTGTCGTCACAGAGGAGCCATGCAAAGACATCAGGGGAACTTGCACCTACACACACACACACACAAGGGGGAGTAGCAGTTCAGAATTGTATACATTGTATGTATGTATGGAGCGGTTTATCAGTTGATCTATCAGCTGCTGCATGGGAGGGCGGTGGCTCAATGACCTAAGACGTTGTACCATTACACCGGCCCGATTCCGGCCCGAGGTCCTTTGCCAATACTTCTGCATCTGTCTCTTCCATTACATTACATTACATTACATTGCACTTAGCTGACGTTTTCATTTTTTTTCAAAGCGACTTACAGTTATTATTTGTGAGGGTATTGATTACAGTCCCTGGAGCAATGTGGGGCTAGGTGCCTTGCTCAAGGGCACTTCAGCCATGGATGGAGATGTAGGGAGAGGTCAGGCGGGGATTCGAACCTTCAACCCCTTGATTGAAAGACTAACTCTCTAACCGCTAGGCCACGACTGCTTCTTCCAACTCGTTTCCTGTCAGGGCTTCCGCACACCAGCTCCGCCAAAGTGCTGAGCACTGCTCTGCAAAAGTTTGATTCCATTGTTTTCAATAGAACCCCACACACTGGCGCCAATGTCCTCGGACATTCGCCGAAGTCGGATAGCGATTAGAGACAAGTTCTATTTTGTCGCCGCCACCCATTGACTAGCAATGCTATGTTCGTGTGAAATTGGGTTTGGGTTTGGGTCGGAATTGTGTCGGAAGCGAAAGTGCTCCTCAGTGCTGTCGGAGCCAATCTGCGGAGGCCCTCACACTCACAAACTGTCCCATCTCAAATAAAGAGTTAAAGGTGTTATCTCTGAAAACAAAAG
>NC_085868.1:4215039-4225039 GCF_034702125.1 Engraulis encrasicolus
TCGAAGTTAATCACATTTTAATCGCATATAAATACTGTATCTGACTTGAGAACTGTGAGAATTCATTTTTAATCACATGGATGATAGGCTACATAAGCTTAATCAACAAAACATTGTATATTTTGTCAATGTGGTAATTAACCAAGATCAACAGACCAGTCCATTTTTGTAGGTAAATGTATAGGTAGATCTTCTGTTAACTATAACATTGAGGCTTTTTTGTAAAACACAACGCTTTCAAGTACATTCCGAACATTGTAAACATTAACTATTAGAAAACATTAGAAAACAATCATGACAATATTGTAATGTCTGATGCCTATTTGTTGTTGCAATGTCATTGCGAAGTTGTTTTAATGTATTGTAATTGTATTGTATTGTAATGTGTGTTCATGTTATGTATTGATTGCTGTGTTTTAATGGTGTTTTAATGTATTGTAATTGTATTGTATTGCAATGTTTCTTCGTGTTGTATATTGGTTTATGTTGATGTGAGGGTGTTTCGGTGTTCTTACAGTGTCTCCTCTCCTGAAGGTGGCTAGCTGGTAGCTGAAGCCCAGCATGGCAATATTGTAATGTCTGATGTTGTAATGTTATTGCAAGGTTGATTTTAGGTATTGTATTCTAACGTAAGTTGTTGTTGAATATTGGTTGAGGTGAGGGTATTTCATGGTTGTTTTAATGGTGTTTCAGTGTTCTTACAGTGTCTCCTCTCCTGAAGGTGGCTAGCTGGTAGCTGAAGCCCAGCATGGTGTCCTTGTAGAGTCCGTCCAACAGATCTGCCTCCGCCAGCTTCTCACTCGGCACGATGTGGTACCTGGTCACGTTAGAGGCCTACAGACACACATGCACACACGCACGCACGCACGCACACAGAATGCATCAAAGGAGTATGCATGTGCGTGTGCATGTGTGTGTGTGTGTGTAAGTGCGTGTGTGCGTGTGTTACCAGTGTGTTCTGTCCTGACTGGGCCAGGGCAGCGGTGATGGCAGCGTTGGTAGGGGCAAACACTGTGATGACGGAATATAACGCCATCTTGCTCGTCAGGTTATTTTTCTGAGAAAAACAGAAAAGCAATAAACATTATTATTATTATTATTATTATTATTATTATTATCATTATTATTATTACTATTATTAGTTGTAGTAGTAGTAATAGTAGTAGTCGTAGTAGTAGTAGTGTTGTAATATATAATGTAATGTATTCTACAGTGCTGTAAAGTACAATACATTACACACTATCAGAATGTCTTTGAAGACAGAGTAATGTGATGTGATGTAAAATTAAGTGCATACTACGCTGAAGCAATACATTGATGCAATATAATGGAATGCTGTTTAATGTAATGTAATATAACGTGAATTACATAGTTAAATAGCAAGCTCTCTCTGAATAAAGACAGAGGAAGAGTAATATTAAAATTTAATGATGTCCATTACACGTTTGTAATAGAATGTGATATAGAACGACTTACTATTAGGCTCTCTCTGAAGAGAGAGAGTTCTGGCATGTGACTCAGCACCTCCAGAAGGCCCATACTCATGCTCTGGTCCGGACACAGCACCTGTAAACACATACACACACACGTGCGCACGCACAGGTATGCACACACAAACACACGCACGCACGCACGAACGCACGCACGCAGACACACACACACACACACACACACACACACACACACACACACACACTCACTATATGCTCACTATACTGTAGTATTACCATGCTCATACTCTAGTCTGAATACAGCACATATTAAATGGTATCAGCTGTAAGTGGATCTCTCACATACACACACAAAGGTTCTTACCTTGTCCACTATGTGGATGATGCCATTGGTTGCAGGCATGTCAGGTGAGATGATCACAGCTCCCCCTATTGAGACAGTCTGCCATAGCAAGAAGGTAGATAGCAGAATGGTGCATGAACAGCTAATCTTTTTTGTAACCCTGTGTAATAACGTTAATCAAAGGTGTCTATATGAGGATACTGTCACATACATATAAGTCTTCAAAACTATTTTAATTGTGCATTGTTTAAAGGTGCACCGTGTAATATTTTTAGTAGTCCATTTCCAGAATCCATGCTGCTCATTCACAAATTCACAAATTCTAAGTATTCAATATGACTGAGAAAATTGTGCTTTTCATACATGAAAAGGGGGATCTTCTCCATGGTCTGCCTTTTTTAATTTCCATAAATAGACATTTTTAGCTGCAAAACTTACTGTGCTTTGGTCATACTAGTAAATATTGGTTTATTATTCAGAAAATATTCATGAAAAGACCAAATTTGGCAATAGGCAGCACAGTTTCAATGAGCTGCATAGTTGCAATACCTTCTCTGGTCACCCTCCGTCACCATCTTATACGGTATTTCATTCCTAGCATTATATAATACAGATAACTGAAAAAAAAAAGATTTTTCCAATCATGCTGTATATATTGAAATGTTGATTAATTGGGATTCGTAATGATTAGCTCTATGATGAATAACAATTAAGTTTAGTTCGACAAACTAAATATTAGCACACTAGCACTGTATTTAAATAGTATCACAAATCACTGTGCACTGCACTGCAGGACCACAGTCTAGGGTAACCAAAACCCTAATTCCAATCTACAGTAACCATAACGCTACTCCTAACTATAGTTACTATAACCCTTCAGGCATGGGCGGCGCTATTAAGAGGCTAGGGGAAGCTTAGCTTCCCCAAAGTTGTCATAAGAAATAAAAAAAATGAAAATTTAAAATCATGGTTTTTTTAATATCCAGCGATGGAGTGTCGCAGGCACACACAAGGAAACAGAACGAGCCGAGCTTTCCTGCTGAAGTGCCTATCCACCTTGTTAGTAGATCTAGCCTCGTTGCGGCGATGTCATGCTGCGGTCAACCAATCAGGTGTCAGTTCTACTGACTTCAACCGAGCCAGGAGGTGAGGCGGGCTCGTGGCTTATGATATGAAATCTGGAATGTTTAATATCTTGATAAAGCAATGACCTCTCGAATAAATTGGGATTCCACTGCATTTCATTTATAGATCATTCGGTTTTTTTCCACCAGCCATAGGTCACAATGTTGGCATTTTCCTCTTTAGCATTCGTTATTCAACCACACTACATCTATCAAATGGCCTATTTGGCGAATCTAAATGGATATTTTGCCTCTATCTTCAAGTAACAGGAATTAACAGGACAGAATAAGGTAGGACATCTGTTTTTCCCCCTGATGTGCTCGCCGAAGCGCTAAGTTTACTATTTGGTGGCAATGTTGTTTTCAATGTTGTTATCCATGTAGTTGTCTACTTGTCTTCCGTCTAACTAGCCATCAAAGCAAAACACCTGTGCTATCCTGTCACCAAGCGAACACCACTTTCAGAAATGCACATCTTTCCCGAATTCATGGTGGCCTGCCAGGGTGGTTTAGTTACCATAATGTGATGTGTGTACCGGTATATTCGCTTGTGTTTGTTGGGCATCTGCGTGTGACTGAAGTGGACAGTACAGTGCGAGGCAGCGAGAACAGTGTCTGGCTGCGCAAGCTACTTATTTGTAGAACCTAGTAAGCTAACATTTAGCTCCACTAGACAAGCTACATCCAGTAGAAATATTAAGCTAGTTTACCATCTGGCAAATGTGGCGAACTACATTACCAGCTACTTCAACTAGAAATTCAAAATTACAGCATATTTGTATTATTTGGGCTGCAAAACTGACATCCGAAGACAGCCTGTTGGATATGAGAGCCCCATATGATATGTTTGGGCATGGTATGGTCAATCAGCTGGTTTATTTGCTCTCCTGTCTTCCCCCCGTGTGTGCGCATTTTGCCTCGTCATTAGTTTTGAGAGTTTGATTGCGAGTTTTGATACCGGTCTGAGGTAGAGTGACCTAGCGCATGAAAATGTCAATAGAAGCAAAGGTGTGGACAGTCGGGTGTATGATTTGATTGCTCGAGACATTTTTGGGAGATAATAGTCCATGGTCTGGCAAATAGCCGTCTTCCTCTCCTGCCTCCAGTGTGTGTGTGTGTGTGTGTGTGTGTGTGTGTGTGTGTGTGCCTGTCGCGTTTGAGAGTTCCATTGGCGCACGAGCATGAAGACCCATAGGCCTAGTTGCGCATGGAAATGTTCCGTTTTATTTGTTCATCATTTTGTTTCAACATCATATAATGTCATGTAGATAATATATCAAAAGTCGCCGTTAGGGCCTCGCGTGGCGACTGATACAGTGCCCCCAGACCCTCCTACCACCACAGTTTCTCCGATGACGTTTGCACCCCCCCCCCCCTTTTTTTTTAAGCTTCCCCAAGAGTCTTGTTGTAGCGCCGCCTATGCCTTCAGCTACGTATGTATATACCAAGGCCGACCTTCGCTAATCGAATTTCAGCGTTTTAAATCAAGCTAATATTATGGTAATGAGCTATGATGTGGTTCCGCGAAAACCAATTGGAATCATTTCATTCAGTTCATACACCGTATTCCACATTATTACGATAATGAAATTTTTTGCCGTTTTCCCAAATAATCAAAAGAAATGACAGTCGTCATAATTTTCAAGTCATCAGCCATTAGAGTAAAATTAAACATTTTTTGAATTAACCTTCCGATTATAACGGTATTTTTAAAAATAATAAAAAACTTAAAATGCCCAAAATGCTCTGTTCCAAATTATTACGCAAAACAGTGTTGCAATCCAAATTTCTTTCTTTTTTTCCCATTTACATCAAAACAGTTGGCATTTGGTACCTTCTAAATTACATTTCAATGTTCAAAACTTGGTTATAAGCTGTAACTGGAATGCTGCATTTAACATTGAAGTCAATGGCAGGGCATTTATGTCTGATGATATGTCTTGCCTTGCCTTTAGCGACCTCAGCTACCTGGGTTGCATAGGTCGTCTCTGGTCTACACGCAGCATTATCCCGAAGTAAAGTAACCATAACTCCAATTCTATCAGAGAGAGATGGGGAGACAGATTGGGAAACAACCTCAAGCCGGAATCCAACCCTGTTCCCCGGGAATATAGTATTTTACTTGCCTGATTATCATAGACTGGCAATCGTGATTCGATTTGAAACAGGTGTTGCGTCACTAGGAGGGAGCAGACTAGCTAGTATTTTACCTCAGTCAGATGAGTGATGGCGCCCCCCTGGGGCAGCAGCACATTGGTGGAGACAACAGGAAGTGGGCGTTTGATGAGGGGGGAGAGCTGAACTCCAGACACCTGAAGGCTGCTGAGGTTGTAGAGACCCTGAACCAAGTGGGCCCTGCCAAGACACACACACATACACGCGCGCACGTATGTACACGAATGCACACACACACACACACATACACACACACATTCAAACACACACACACACACACACACACACACACACACACACACACACACACACACACACACACACACACACACACACACACACACACACACACACACACACACACACACACACGTGTGCACACACATACACGCATACACATACACATACACACACCATTAGTAAACTACAAAGGCCATTGGAAAGGAAATGACCATGCCTGTTCAATCACGTCACAGGAGTATGCAAGGAGGACTACTGGCTTTACAATTGTCAGTGTGTGCGTGTGTGTGTGGGTGCGTGCGCGTGTGTGGGTCTGTGTTTACCTGACGAGACTGGGCAGGTTGTCGCTGTTCAACCAGAAGACTTTTTCCTCTTTGGTCATCTTCTGAACGGCCTCCGCACTGGGCACCAGCATGGTCACATTGGACACCTCCGACAAGAACTGGTCCAACTTGGCATCCTGAAGGGCACACACACACAGACACACACACAGACACACACACAGACACACACACACAGACACACACACACACACACACACACACACACACACACACACACACACACACACACACACACACACACACACACACACACACACACACACACACACACACACAGCAAATCAGCACTGATGTGCTGAGAGCAGGATGTTGCCTTTAGCCAATCAGAGTTGAAGTGCTGAGAACAGGATGTTGCCTTTAGCCAATCAGATCTGAAGTGCGGAGAGCAGCCAACTGTATTTGACAAATCAGAGGCTACCATGGCATTGAACTCACCTGCACCCATTTGTAGAATTCACTCATGGCAGATTCAACAGACACCACCTGCACAAAGACATGCAAAAAATAATATTAACACACACGCGCGCGCACACACACGTACACGCACACACACACATACACACACAGCCCTCACCTGGTACAAAGATCCGTAGCACTGTTTTCCATCACCCGAATACCCGTCCTCACACACGCACTTCCACTTGGACCTCTTGTACACACAGTTAGCCTGCAGCAGACAATTAGCCAACATGAGCCTACATACAGCTACCAATGACTATATGACATTAGCCTCATAACGCTGTTCCACCAGTTGAAGACTGTAATAGTTGTTGAAAAGCTTTTCCTACAATAACACTACACTAGTATGACATTACACGGTGCCCTTAGTAATGCATTACAACTTGGTCCTTGGTAACAGCCAACAGGGGGGCCATGTCTTAACAGGCTACAATGTTTGTCTATCAAGGCTCTATTATATTTAGATTTGAAGTATTTTCAAATGTCCGTGGCCCACTGATGGTCCATAGTATGGCTGGTGGTCCATGAGTTGCTACACAGTTTAACTACAACAAATACTGAACATACGCAAACATAGTGGGCTGCGGACTACTGCTCATTCTGAATGGTGGTCCCTGTTAGCCTGGTGAACCAGCGCCACCCGCTGGACGGCAAAATGTTTTGTCTACGGGTGGGTCTGGCCTCGCATAATGATTCAATGAAGCCAGAATGCCATGAATCTGGCAAACCAATTACAACGCAAAGATGTGTTTTGAATCAATGCGGGCAGGGTTTTGAGGGAAGGTTGTTCTCATCAACAATCTTCGGATGTATTATGCATCGAGGCCAGACTAAATTAGACATCCACATTTAGTCTGGTTTATCAGGCTAGGTCCCTGTGCCAGAACTGGTTGAAAACCCCTGGCTCTATTCTATGCAGATTCGAAGCATTTACAAATGTCGATTTCCAACTGCCAATTTTGCAATCGATCAATCAATCAATCAATTAATCAATCAATCAAAAAATCAATCAGTCAACCAATCAATCCAAACAGATTTCCTGATTGTGTTTGCCGATCGAATAACATTGAATAGTTTAACAGGCTATTCATCCTTATTCTATGATCATAGACTGTATGTGACAATCTATCGCCAAACAAAATTGTGGTTGGAAGTGCATCAGATGCTTCCTAAAAGGCTATTATTATTGTCCTATTTGAGACAATATGAGTGTGAGAAATTACATTGCAACGGCATGGGAACTGAATGTTACCAATACATGGGTCATGGCTGGCGTAATTATGAAGCTGTTGAGGGTGAGGAGAATCATGACAAATCTCAGTATGAAACTATTTGGGATCTATTTGGATTTTCCTTCTAAGTGTAATGAGTTTAGATTATGAAAAAAACCTAACTTTCTCAGGTAAGACAGAACTTGCTATGTTTTTAGAACCAATGGCAATATGTTTCCTAATGTCACTGACACATGTTAATGAGCTAACAACTTGAGCCAGCCAGGCTACTCCACTACAGTCCACTTGTTTCCCCTGCCCTTCAGCCAATGTCCATTGGCCAGCAAAACACTTTGATGTCGGGTGACAGCCCTCTCAGGCTGGCATGACACAACACAGTCTAATAATCTTGTAGGTACAATTCCTGCCACTTCTCTACGCAGAGAAACTCATGACAAAGTTATGAGAATCATGTGACTCAAACTGATGATGATTGAGACGAAGGTCATCAATAACCATTAGTAAAAGAGTTACTTCCCCTCTGACCACCAAATGGCTGGCCCAGGGTCCCTGCCATGTTGTTCTCAGTCCTCCTCCTTTAGGAGGCGCTGTGACTAAAGCCCCATTCACCATCACCTGGTTATCAGTGACCTTTGATAACCCATTGTCTTGCCCCAAGACCCTCACTCTAGTTTTGGCTGCTGGTCGGGCGAGACGCATAGAGTAACTTGCGCAACATTTTGGACAAAGTATTGTTTGATATCTGGCCGAATAACAAACATAGACTGCTGAGTTCATCTTACACACACTTTGCAAAGAATTCCTCACTTCAAGTCTAAGATCCTGCCTGGTCATATCTTCAGACTTTCATCCGGACACTGTGAACTAAAGGCGAGTTCACTGCGAGAAAATATCCACGCACGCCTCCGTGGAACAAACTTCTTGCATTTGGGATTCAACCGAAGAATCTCGAAGCCGCAACAACAAAGACTTTTGCAAACCCAAACTTCCGAGCGGACGCACCGAGCCCCTTTGAAACTTTGGACTGCATTCCCATTTCCAGACGGACGTACCGAGCCTTTGGAACTGGATCTTCCTCTTCATCTCACACAGTAGGCACTGGGCATAGCTTATGTACTGAGATAGATGTGTTTTTGAACTATGACTTGAGTTATTTTTCATGTGCACATGTTTATTTGCATTTCTCCTGCTTCTCTGTCTATCCTTCTTCTTAGCTTAGGTTCCCCTCTGCTAACCCATTCTGTATTACTGGCTACTAAGCCTAGCGACCCCGCTTGTGTCGTTTGCACGGAATAGTTCAAGTATTGATTTAACCATCAATGTTTGGAACTCTCCGAGGACCGTCATAGCGCGGCCGTTTCGCTGACTAGTCCAGAAATACACGCGCTGCGCCTTTTGTTGTAACGGGCTATAAAGCCCTAGGTTAGCAACGCAACGCTAACCATTTGTTTACACAGACACGCATAGCCACTAGAGTTCCATCTCTCTTTCCCTTCTCTCTGTATATATCTCTCTCTCTCTCGTTCTTTCACTCTCCCTTTCGAAATACTTGATTCTCAGAACCCTCCGAGCATTTCGGTACTCTTTTATACACTGTGAGTGCATAATCTGTAGTAAACCATTCTCTGAATAGCCAACTCTGCTCGGAGCGCTCTGCAAGTTAGCCATTAGCCAAGTTGGGCTTGCAGCGCCTACACAAGCACGCTGAAACCCCACTTCCTGTAGTTTTACAACTCCCAATGGCTGCGTAGACGGCAACGTCTCCCACTTGCTATTTCTTTTATTTCGTTTTCTTTCTCTCCCTGTTCTACTCGGACTTGTTATCGTTAATTCCAGAACCATTTGATACATTCGCGCGTCCACTACGGGACTTGAAGCGCCTGAAACCACACGGTTTACTTGTTACATAGCTGCTAGCTATCCCTATTGTTCACGGTTCTGATGCTAACGTTAACCTAGCCGAGAGGACGCCATTGTTGCCCAGCAACAGACATACACATAGTAATCAGCGCGAGTTCCTCCCACTGACTACTACTCTCTCATCCCCTTTCATTTCTCTCTCTATTCCACTCGGAATTGTGTGCATTTATTACAGAAACCCAGACATTGTTGTGGACCCTTTGGGCCCTGCCTAGTCGACATTAGGCCTTTGCTAAGCAGCTACTTATCAGTAGCCTTTCCATTGTCTATGCTTTCTGTAGCTAATGCTAGCTTAGCCAACCACACACACACGTGGTAGCCTATAGCAACCAGACCTCTGCTACACACACACACACACACACACACACACACACACACACACACACACACACACACACACACACACACACACACACACACACACACACACACACACACACAGGCTGAAAGCCTGTTCCCCTCTTCTTTCTTTCCCCTCTTTTATTTCTTTCTTGTTTTATATTATTGTGCCTTATTTTTGTTATTATTCCATTTAACCGACTTTGAATGTAATGCATTTTATTAGATTACCTAGTAGTTAATAAAAGTAAATCATTTGATTGCATTTTGTTGTCCTTGTTACTTTGTACACCCAACCAACCTATTATTAGAACTTTGCCTTCAGATCAACCTTTGTGCTTGTGTAACCCAGCTGATCACAGAGAATAGGTCT
>NC_085868.1:4230039-4242539 GCF_034702125.1 Engraulis encrasicolus
TAGCTCGTCATAGTTACTGCCTTTCTGATTTGTAAGACAGTACCTTTAGCTCTGGATAGTGGCCAGAGTAGGTATTGCAACTATGCTGAAACTGTTCTGCCTCTTGTTCACGTCCTCTTAGTGATGCAACACCTTTGGCGTTGCTTCTAGTCAGGCCAAGAGCAATGTAAATATCGTTTCTGATCTCCAGAAAAATTGGGAACTTCGTCGGACACCAGTCAACCAGTAGCAATCCTAGGGAGGCTTTAATTTTTATGCTCTTGGTCAGACCATGTCTCGAAGAGATTTGAAAGTCGATGATAATCAGGCAACCAAATTTGATCTTTTCATGAATATTTACTTAATAATAAACAAATATTTACTAGAATGACCAAATTTCAGTATGTTTTGCAGCTAGAACTGTCTATTTCTGGAAATTCAAAAGGGCAGAGAAGATGTATGAAAAGGGCCATTTTCCCAGTCATAATGAATAGTTACAAGCATTTGTGAAAATGTTAACATTTGTGAATGGGCAACATGAATTCTGGAAAGTGTGTGTGTGTGTGTGTGTGTGTGCTTACCAATTGACACTCCCCAAATCGCTCCAGAGCCTCATGACAGGACACACACTGACCCTGAGAGAGAGACAGAGAGAGAGAGAGAGAGAGAGAGAGAGAGAGAGAGAGAGAGAGAGAGAGAGAGAGAGAGAGAGAGAGAGAGAGAGAGAGAGAGAGAGAGAGAGAGAGAGAAAGAGAGAGAGAGAGAGATAGGACAGAGCCAGAGTGCTTTTTATTAATCATAAGCCATTTCCCCACCTCTCACCCCACCTCTGGCGCCTCTACATAACACCATTTGCTTTTTAAAAAAAGTGTCCAGATCTGTCATATAAAAATCTAGTCTATAACAATCAAAGTCAACCAAAATTCTAGACTGCAGTCCGGGGGTTAAGAGATAGAGCGAGTCATGTGAGCTCTCACCGTGCTTGTGATTGATGTGCTATCACACCTCTGATTCAGCACAGGCTCGATGGTGGGCGGGATCAGCACTGTGTCCAGCGAATAGAGTCGTCCGTTCTTGGCCTCCACATCCGCCTCGCGCACACGGCCCCCCTCTACCATAATCATCCCCTACACACAGTACACACGCACACACACCGCACACACACACACGCGCATGCACGCGCGCACACACACAGACACACACACACACACACACAGACACACACACACACACACACTGTCGCGTCAGACCAGGTCTGCGGCTGTTTGTTTTCATTTTTAATACTTAATTCCACTGGTAAGAAACGCACGGGGAAAAAATAGTAAAAAACATGGGGGGAAAAAAGGTGTTAGAGCACAGCAAGCACTAATTGGCTGATTGGTGAGGAACGTGTCTACATAGTAGAAGCGCGAGGCAGCTGATCAGCGTCAGCTGCGCTCGTTTCCAGTAATTTGGTTTGCGCGGCAAACTTGGTGCACAGGTGCGTAATCAACTGGCTAGGTTCAGTCTGAAAAGGCACAGCCTGTGATGCACACGAAGGTTGGTTTGCTTGCTTGCAATACTTGTGAACCACTGTGCAAAACCACGTCTGAAAGCTGAGGGGAAGCCGGTAAGCGCTGTTTATTTCTCTCGGTAGCGGTTGTAGCAAACCACAATGTGGTTCAGTTGTGCTCCAGGTTTGTTTGTGTAAATATGTAGTCTTTCTTTCACTTTTGCAAATCCTTCTCGTTGTAGTTGTAAGGTAAATAGCCCTGGCACAAGTAATGGCTGACCTCTGCGTTTGATGTTCATATTGCAGAAATGGCTCGGCTCCGAGACTTGCGTGCATTTGGCACTTTATAGTGTGGGTTCTTATGGACAAAAATTCAATCTGTTTATTTATGGACAATCTTATTTAGAACTGTCTTAAAATCATTATAACTTGTATTTATAGTCTGGGTTTGTAGAGTAATGGTGTTGCAGAGTCTATTTTTGATAAATTGTTTATTACCTGCTTATTTGCACATTGCTACATTTGCACATGAACATTTTGTATTTATTACCCTTGACTAATTTCTGTTTTCCAAATTTCTGTTCTGTTTGTACGTCTCCCTCTAGGTTTTTTACCTAGGGGAAAGACGGACGAAAAAGCCTTGATTGACCTTGAATTGTTGCCTTGAGCCAAGTCCTTTTCTCTCAACTGGAAAATAATCACTGAACTTTAATAAAAAGAAAAAAAAAGAGAGGAAATCAAAAAGGAAAACCGTTGTCTTGTCAAATCCCTTCGAGTGGAATCCTGCACCTTACACCTCATCAGATGTACTCCTTTTCTAGTTGGGGAAATCAGCACAGTGGTCAACCAAACAAAAAATCCAGAAACAAGCAACCTTAAAAACCAAAACAAAAAACAAAACAAAACCGACAACTTGACACACACACACACACACACACACACACACCCACACAGACACAGACACACACACACACAGACACACACACAGAGACACACATAATTTCCCCTGGGGACAGAGGGAATGTGTGCCCAGCACTTTTCGGGCAACTTTGTCACCAAAATGTACTAAGTGTGTGCCCCCGGAGATTGAGTAGCACCCACGGAAAACCCAAATGATGAATTTAATGATGATGTACTATTTACTATTATTCCACCTATTGAAATACATTTTCAACATGGTCGTCATTGGAGTGGAATGATTTCCATGGTTATGGTACATGTAGAGTAATATTTTTTTAAGTTAAAATGTGATATTTATTTTTACTCATATTTAGTTTATATCTAATAGTAATAAACTGTAGTGCAGGGATTCCCAAACTAGAGTGCGCATGTATACAGTATACATCATTTTATACAGCATTAATGAACATTAAGTATTTTCCTAATTTGAGGGCCTGTCTGGCACACACAGAGAAATGCAGCACATTGTTTGGAGACCAACGCTGATGTGCAACAATCATATAGCAGCTAGGTATTTTTCCTACAATAAAATTGCTATATTCGAATACACTATATTCAGCATATCCGATTTCATGTTACACAGTGACTGTCTCTACAGTATAACCCAGAGTAAACACTGGTTCCTGTGCCAAATTGATTATACAGTACTTACAGTAGTTAGTTATCTGTATACTCATAATGCACACTTTTCCACCAGTGGATCACCTTACTACAAAGTTAGGTAACACTTTACTTGAAGCCCATATCTATAGTGCATTATGAGTGCATATATAATGAATTATAGCGTGCATCATTATTTCTCACCATGCATTATGAAAACACTCATAATGCTTCATGGTACATTACATTGACAGTTATAAATACCTACAAATCTAGCGCATAGGCCTAATGCCTTATTAATTCAAGGGTGTACTGAGTGCGATGAGTCTCAAATTGGGCTTTAGGGCTAAGGCTATGGCACTGGTCAAATTAAAATGTATGCGTAATGTCAACTACTCTTTTTAGGAGGCAAGGGTAGATGTGCTCTAGATGTTTAGAAAAATAAAGTTGGTGCGTGGATCCAAAAAGTATAGTTCAAAGTAGGAGCAGGTTCGCACACTAAGTAAGACACTAAGGTCAAGCACAGGTTTTTTATTTTTTATTTTTCTAGAGCAGAGTAGAGCACAGAGAGCATTGATGATGGCAGCAACCTGAAACGTCTGCTCTACTCTGCTCTGAGAAAAATTAAAAAAACCTCCTTGTGGTTGACCTTAGTGTCTTATTTAGTGTGCAAACCTGCTCCTACTTTTTACACAGTCTTTTAATACACTTCATTACTCAACTTGTTCCACTGGCTATATGATTCATGGCATGAGACCTCGCGCACATAATCATACCATAACATGGCAATGGCAATACCATGGCAATAGCATGGCAAAATTCGGTTGCAACAAGATATCAGTCACAATGTAAATAGTCGCAGAACCGCTATCAACCCTTAACCCAAACCTGTACAGTACCTCGTCTGTTGTGTTCACATTTATCAGCTGGTTGGCCATTGTTGTCATGGCCGACTGGGACACAATGCTGAACACATCCACCTGAAAAGATAGACATTAAATTGCACACTGCCTTACATTACATTTTACATTACCACACTACATAACATTGCACCACACCATACTACATACAGTAACACATTATATTGCATTACATTGCATTGCATTGCATTACACCATACTACACACTACAATACATTACAATATAGAGTATTACCAGTGACGGGCTAAATTGATTTATTAATTACAATCCAGTGACACATATTCCAAATAACTTGATTTGGTTTTAACAGGTGATTGGCTGGTTGAATGTGAAGGTTATTCAGCCAGGTGATTGGCTGGTTGAATGGTCACCTGGTTGATTTGGACAGGTAAAACAAGGTCATTTGGAATGGCACTGGATGTTAATTAATGAATCCATTTTGTCCATCACTGTATATTACACTACAGTATAGTACACTTCACTAGCACAACACATGACTCAACACTGTTACTATAACTGTACCTTCGTATTGACCACATGGTGCCTCATCATCTCCAGTAGCTTGGTAGAGCCCTGCAGAAGAGAAGAGAAGAGCAGACTGGTGTAGTATATTACACTACATTATACTACATAACATTACAGTACATTTCTTCACTTCTGTGATGAATGTATGTGTGACATCCTGAGGTTAATATAATGAATCAATTTTTTTGTTGATACATTAAAGATTCTGTTGAAGTACTGTATAGACCCCGAACCACATCTGCAATTGTGCTCTCATTATGAGTCCGTCAGTAACCAATGTGCATGTGTGCGTGCATGGCTGTGTACCTTTGTAACTGTGTGTGTGCGTGTGTGTGTGTGCGTGTGTAACGGAGGCTAACTAGCAAAGAGTTGGCGTGGAACGTTGGTAAACCTCCCTCCGATAGCTTCATACAGTCTCGTGCCGTTGGGACCGAGAGACTAGTCTCTTGGCCCAGCGGTATCGTACTGTGTCTCCCATTGCCGGACCGTTGTAGTTGACAAGATCGCACGTTCGATCTCCGAGGGGGGTGAACAGGTGCAAGATGACCTCAGTCACACGCGCGTGCATGTACCTCAGGGGAGTTGAAGAACTCCAGATATCCTGCTGGCAGACCGTCCAGAGCTGTGTTGGTGGGCGCGAACACAGTCAAGGGACCTTCGCCTTCCAAGACTGATGCCACACTACTCTTCTACAGAACAGCAACATCAACAATATTACTATTATACTGTAAGTAGTAGTAGTAGTTGTAGTAGTATAGAGATATATACTGATACAGCATCAGTATTCTAGAGATATATACTGATACAGCATATAATCGCTGTGAGTTTCTGCAGTGCTTCGTGCGCTGTGTTCACCTGTAGGAGATCTCGAAACTTGGAAAACTTGCTGTTGTTATTCAAGATCCACATCAGATTTTCCTACAAGGCAGAAAGACAAACGGGGTGTCAGTCCTCATGTAAAAGGCAGAAAGAACTAAACATCTGAACTGGGTAATTAAACATCTGATGACTTAAAGGCTACTTTGACAGCTCTTCCCACAAAAGTCAATGGGATTTTCCCATGGTGTATAAATAAATCATTAAGGGCGTCTAAAGGAAGCATCATGCAACATTTCATGATTTTGTCCGCTCTGTAATGGTAATGCCAAAATCCTGCGTTAACCAACTCCTCTGAATTATACAGTCGACTCACACACGAACACACAAACAGACACAGACATAGACACACACACACAGACACAGACACAGACACACAAACAGACACAGACATAGACACACACACACAGACACAGACACAGACACACACAGACACACCCAGACACACACACAGTACCTCTTTCTTGCTGTTAACAGTGGAGGCGACTGTGTCCATGAGTTTGTTGATGATGTGAATGAAGCCATTGGATGCCTCAAGTCCCGACTCCACCACTGTTCCCTTCTTCCTGCTGCCGAAAAGCCGGTACTTCGTCAGATTGTCCTGCACACACACACACACACACACACACACACACACACACACACACACACACACACACACACACACACACACACACACACAGACACACAGACACACAGACACACACACACACGTAATTATTCACCAGGTTAATACGGACACACACAAATACATCCCCCCCACAAACACACACACACATTCATCACTCTCTCTCTCACACACCCACACACACTCACCCACATACACATAAATATTATTCACCAGGTTAAAAACGACCACACACACACATACACCCCCCCCAAATCAATCAACAACACCCCCCCACCCCCCACCCCCACCCCCCCCCACACACACCTCTGTGACCAGCTCAGCTTGTCGTCCAGTGAGTGTGTAGAAGTTTCCGTCCAGTGTGCCCGCCGCCTTCACTCCGGCCAACAGGTGCAGTTTCACCAAATATAAAGTTGCACTCTGGTCCCCCTCTAGCAAGCCCTTCAACTGTACACATCACACACACACACACACACACACACACACACACACACACACACACACACACACACACACACACACACACACACACACACACACACACACACATGCACGCACACACACATGCACGCACACATGCACGCACACACATGTACGCACACACAAGAAGAAAGAGACAGACACAGAAAAACAGATGTAAGTCTTTGCGATTTGCTATTTGTGTGTGTGTGTGTGTGTGTGTGTGTGTGTGTGTGTGTGTGTGTGTGTGTGTGTGTGTGTGTGTGTGTGTGTGTGTGTGTGTGTGCGCGCGCGTGTGTGCATGTATGTGTTTGCCTGTCTGTCTGTCTGTCTTACTGTTGTTGCCCCTTTGCTGAATCCCTTGTTGGTTGGCACGAAGACTGTGAAAGGACCCCGAGATGTCAGCGGCCATGACACTACCGACTCTAAACACACACACACACACACACACACACACACACACATACACACACACACGTTTATAGCTTAACTTTCCATGTAAAATCAAGGTGAAATGAATCAAAAAGTTATAAACAAATATTCCCACCGAACAGGGAGATGGCACTGGTGAGCTGAGCGGTCCACGTCCCCCCTGGTTGGGAGTTCAGGTCTTTGAGACGATCCAGAATGTTACCATGACAAACTTTACCGTCACCAACATACCCGTCTCGACACGTGCACCTGAAGGATATTATTATCATGACTCTCAAACACACATGTGACATGTCAGGTACAGCTTTAATGATATAAAATAATACAATCAAATCAAATCAACAAAATGTGCTATTTACAAGTAGCATAACAGTACAATCAGAGATTGACCCCGGTAAGCAGGTGCATTATGAAAGTTTGTCCCTGAAATTTCAAAAGTGAGTAGACATGCTTAGGATCCCTTCAAATTTCCCCTTGAATCGGATTGATAGTGGGAATCCCAGTACAACCAGAACCATGACCTGCGCTGGAGTTGGGGTAAGAATTAGTGTTGGTGTTAGGCTTAATGTTAAAGTGTATTGTTTAGGTGTAAATCTAGCCAGGGCGCGCCCTCCTAGTGACTAAACACCTTCAGCGTTGCAACTAGTCAGGTCAAGAGCAATGCAAGTACTTTCTGAGTTCCCGAAAATACGGGAACTCCTTTCACTTTGTCGGGAAGCAAACAACCATAAGCAAACCAAGGGAGATGGGTCAACCATGCCGTTTGGGAAATGATAATTGTTATGCTCTTGGTCAGACCAAGTCTCGAAGAGATTTGAACGTCGATGATAATCAGGCTAGCGTAAATCATCACTAGTTCGCCTTCTAAATGCTTGGTGTACAGTAAAGCATGTGTTGCATATGGTAACTGACCTCGGCCCAATGATGCTTTGAGCGGAGATCATGTATAAGATCAGCTCGCACCCCCTGTGTATAAAGGGATGGTACTGTACCATCCAATCACTGGGCATGACTAATTATGCTGATACACTTGGAAGTGCGCACACTAGAGTTTTGAGAAATGCCCGTAGTCTCAGCAGGGACTAGGGAGAGGAAGGGCCCAGAATTGGATCCTCCTTATAGTGTATCTATTGGGTTGGGGGCCCTTTGACCAGAGATTCTTTAACCCCTTAAGGCGCGGCTTTATACATTTGTTGTTACCAGTGTGGTAATGACCAAGTCGTGGTGCATTACTAAAGGGCCTGTGTTGTGTCATAGTATTGTAGTGCTATGGTAGTTACATTTCAGTGACTATTACAGCGTGCCACTGGAGGTACGGCGTGCATTAAGGGGCTACGTATATAGAGATATGCCAATGTAATAGGTTGCTATGGGCACCTAACATGACCAGGTTCCGGTCTGCCTATAGAGGCGTGTCATAATGCTCCTAGCATTGAATAGAACAGTCCTTAGGTCTGCCTAAAGGGGGGTCCCCCCCCTTTGTAATAATAGAACCCGGAAACAATGGACCAATGGAACCTCTCTCTCTCTACTCTCTCTGCTTTGACTATATCCTGGGCCTGGCTTAAGTTCTCAGCGTCCCTGAGTGTGAGTTTCCATACTTACTGCACCGTGTTGGGTCCGCTCATGGAACACTCTGCGTTTTTGTGGCAGGAGTCAGCTTTGCACTTGTCAACGACCCTACAGCTCACATCATTTGCTCTCACGTAGCCTGGAAGACACTCACAGTGGGACTGGGGCAGACACAGATACACATATGCACCCAAACAGGTATGCATGCACGCACGCACGCACGCACACACACACAGACACACACACACACACACACACAGACACACACAGACACACACACTCACACACACACACACACACACACACACACACACACACACACACACACACACACACACACACACACACACACACACACACAGGATTATGAAGGTGATGCCTACAAATTTCGTTAATTATTTCATAACCTTGACTATAAACACACAAACACACACACACACACTTCACACTTACTCTTCCGGGTCCATCGTAGATGCATGTGGTGGTCTGTGGGGAGCAGCCCCCGAGCTGGCTCTGGCAGGGGTCAATGGGCATGCACACATGGCCGTCTCCTGCGTACCCCGACACACATGTGCACGAGTGCTGGTTGGGGCCCGTGTGGGTGCATTGCGCGTGCGTGTGGCACACCTTCTGCAGACACGGGTTTATGGCTGCAACAGGAGCACACACATGCAAGAACGCAAGCACGCACGCATGCATGCACGCACACACACACACACACACACACACACACAGACAGACACACACTTATACATATACATAGGCCGGTACCTGAGAAGGGGCAGCGCCATAGCGAAACCCCAGCCCCATCGCGGAAATCTCTATAAAGATGTTGAAATACTTATAAACATATTCAAATTGCTACATTGTTGTAATAATAACATTATTATCAGTAGTTTTTGTCAGGTATTATAAGTGTTTTTGCTGATGTTTTGCCGGGGGTGGGGCCATTACGAAAGGGGTGGGAAGTCCAAGGGGCGTCAACCAAGGTGCAACTCATTGTAGGACCACCACTGCACACAGGGGTTCCCAAACTTAACCACGACAAGGTCCCTCGTATACCAGAAGATTCCAAACAATGCCCCCTGACATGGGTGGTGTTTTTCAACTTGCTGTGGTCTCCCTAGCACCCCACCAGACTGAGGCCCCCACTTTGAAAACCAGTGTACTAACACACACACTCTCACACACACTTACATACAGACTATACACTAACACATATATATATACACATACACATATATACACATATATACACAACTTCTGCAGACAAGGGTTTAAAAGTACAACAGGAGCACACAATTACACACACACACATACACACACACACTACACTTACACCTAAACACACGTGTGCATATGTTTACACCCATATACACCAGCGACCAACGCCACCTGAGCGACAGAAATCATTATTTCTCTATGGAGGGTCCGCGACTAAGTGACCAAAGGGAATTCGTCGGGAGAAAAGTGACCTGAGTGACCAGAGTGAATTTCAGCATGTAAAGCATGTAGAGTCACGCTATGGTAATGAGCTATGATGCGGTTTGGCGAAAACCAAGTGGAATTTTCATATGTCTGAATGTCCCCGGCTAAGAAGAGAAGTCCGCTACAACCAGGATTTCATGCTCCCAATTATTTTTTTATTTTTTCCGTGATGTTTCGAAAGGGTTCTACCCGAAACGTCACGGAAAAAAAGTAAAATAAATAACACATTTACATACAAACCTTCTGCAGGCAAGGGCAAGTGGCACACTATACGCACGCACTTATTCACACGCACACGCACACACACACACACACACGCACACACACACACGAACACACACAAACACACACTTACACGTGCAGCGAGTTCCGTCTCCTAGGTAACCAGGCTTACAGAGGCACGTCAGCTGCCTGGTTCCCGCCTTCTCCACACAGCGAGCGTCTGGCCCGCACCTCAGAGTCGCGCAGTCTGGCAGCTCTGTACATATAATAACATTATTATTATTATTATTATAAGAAGAATAATCATTATTATTACACACACACTGGTGAATCGGTCCTTACCCTGGTCACAATATAGTCCATTGTATCCTGAGAAACACGTGCAGGAACCATCTCCCTGTATCCCTGCCCTACACAAACCATGCACACACTGGCACGCTGGTGCACATGCACGCACGCACAAACACACACACACAAACATCACAAGTAGAGAGAAAAGAGTCAAAAAGGTCGGCTTTAAAAACACAGTGGCATTACAGTGGTAACATTGGTCTGTGTGCGCTGTGTGTCTGTGTCTGTGTCTGTGTGTTACCTAAACTGCAGGTGGGTCCATAGAGGTTGGGCGCACAATCCTCACATCCGGTCCCCACAAACCCTGGCTGTGCACACACACACACACACACATGCACACACTCAAACTATTAGTCACCCCGCCCCTAAATCCCATGGACAATGTAAATGTGCATGCAAAAGCAGGTAAAAAACAAACTAAGGTCAATTTGTGAAGGGCAGGTACATGTTGTTGGGCTTGATCTAAATGTGGTTGTTTTATATACGTACTGTATATATAGTATAGATTATTTCATTTACAGTATGTGAGTGATTCTACGATTCGACTGCGCTTTTGGCAAAAGCAAAATGTCAATTATCAGTATTTAAAAAAATAAAATGACCTAGATGTTTCCATAGTGTATACATTTAAGTTTCCAAGCAAACAAATTGCCAAGCTTAATCTTAAGTCATTTGTTAATTATTTTTATGAAAGCGAACATTTGCTTGATTATTTTGTCAACAGTGTTATGGACAAATACTATGTCATTTCAAACATATATAAAAATACTACACAGTTGAAACAACATACGCTTGAAAGTGCTTATGTCCATTAACAAGAATGTTGTCATTAATCTGTGCAACTGATATGGAAAATGTGATTGCTGAGCTTCATAAGTAGGATTTTATGATTCACAGTGATTCATACAGTGATTCATACAGTGATTTTCATTATAAATCCATGTAACATCTGATTTGAATTTAGTCACCCTCCTTACACAAGACTTCTCTTTCCAGAGATAATCCCTAGTATCTGTTCATAGGATTTTTTTTCCAACACATAAGAGATCAATAGTACAAAAACACTTTCAAAACAGTCAACTGTGTTACTTAACTGTGTTACGGTCAACAGTGCAGGAGAACAAGTCAGCACATTTTTAGGATAAAAAACAGAGCAGACAAACCCATCTCCCTAAAATACAAAAACATGGTAAAAACATACTCCTCCTCAACTGCCATAGCTGATTCGTAACACAATTGACGGCGACACAGCTTGACATTTCAGCCATATTCAGAGTGTTGTGCTAACTGAAGACCTCAGAACTTCCACCAAAACGCCTTAATCAATTCATGTCTTTGTACGCTTTATCTGTGTTTTCCTACTCTTGATTTCTAATTCAGGTTCTTATGACTATGTTGAGAACACAGTTGACAGGCAATTTTCCCGGTCTAAGACCATAGAAAATAATGGATCAAATTATGGAAGAGGTGAACTCAAAACTTACCAAACAGTCTTCACATCACCACCCGAAGAGGTAATGACATTTTATGGCATTGGTCAGAGGACTCAGGACAAAACCCTTACTGATTTATGGTGGGAGTTTCAGTGTGTGACATGGTTAACATGTTGACAAGGGACACACACAAAATGGCCAATTGAATGCATACTGGAAAGCACAATAGACTTTTCAACCATTTTGTCATATTGTGATAACTACCGTGCGTCAACATTTGCAATGATCTTGGAAAAAACAAGGTTTTTTACATGCTAATATGAAGACTGAATCTGACATTTGGAAAACGAGGACGGCATGAAAACGTCCAAAACCAGTATTAAATATTCATTCTTGCAGAGGAAAATAATATCTACACTTTCTGTATTATATGAAAGATAAATGTTTTCTATGTGCAAAACACCATTGGCTGCAGTTAATAGTTGGTGGAATTGGCAAATAAAGTCCATGGACCTAAAAGCACACTCGAAACGTTGAATCACTCATATATAGATATTACATG